>NW_027190222.1:0-48426 GCF_040958095.1 Procambarus clarkii | reverse complement strand
AAATGCAGGTCTATCCAGATTAAGAATATGTTCTATCTGACTAGGCCACGCTGGAGTTGCCTTCAGGATCAAATTTTTCACTTGTATTTATATCTCATAGCAAGGTTAGTTAGTATCTTTTGATCAACAGTTGCAATGATTGATATGTGAAGTTGTTATCTTGTGTTGTCAGTTAGAAATACCTGACAGCTTTGTTTGATGAGGTTGCAGTCCTGACAGGCGGTTTTATGAATGAATGTTGGAGAATTTAGGCTAACTGACATGTGTGTGTGTGTGTGTGTTTAAAAGTATGTATTAATTAATAATTAGTGTGGTGTTTCCAAAAGAGTTTGTGAATGGTAAACAAGTAACCCAATATCTAATATGTGCTATTTTAGGCCTCGTTCTGCAAAATATATGTTTTACTACGAAAGGAAAATCCAGTTTGTGTTTTTCCTTGTTTTATTTCAAGAATAAATAGTACATGGGCGAAGGAACGAAAGTTTTAGCTGGTTAAATATAGCGTTGTGGCCGCAATTTTCTGTGTTGGGCAGGGGATGGGGATTGTGGGGTAATTGTGGGGGTGGTATGAGGGGTAGGGGTACGGCGGCCTCTATTGTATGGGGTGGAGAGTTTTGGTTTGGGAGGGGTCATTGGGGTATGGAGGGGTCCGGAGGAGCTACAGAGGGAAGTGTGGTTGGGGGGGGGGAGGGGAAGGGATGGGGGATGGGTTGGCAGTTAGGTATTTAAATTTAATTTTGTAAGATAGGTTATATAGGGCGAGGTGTTGAGGAAGGAATAAGAAAAGTGTTTGGGACTGAGTTGAGTGTATTAGTTGTTGTGATTGATGTTAGCAGGAAGGTAGGTGGTTGATTTGTGTAGAGATTTGTTAATGAGATCATTTGGTTAATAATGTAGGAATTAAGGGTAAGTGATCACTGGAGATAGATATTCAACAGCATATTGAGTGGACAAGTTTTAGCAGGTAGGTAGGCCGGCCGGCAGAGAGAGACAATGGAATGAGAAATAGGTAGACGTTTTCTTCATGGATGGTAAACTATTATTAAAATGGCATGTACACATTTCCATGTGCGACATTCTTGTACACACACACACACACTGACCCACGGAGACTGCCCAAATATGTATACCATCAGCAGCAGTTGGTGTTCCCAGGCAGGACACCCATCCAAGTACTAACCAAAGTCAACGGTGCTTAACCTGACTGATGTATGGGACGAGACGCAGTGTTCTCAAGGTGATAGGTAGGTAATATGGCCGTTGCTATTGTATACAAGTAGTAACTAATCACATGTGAGTGAGTGAGACAAGATAATGGTAACTGCGGCGGGCGGGCAGGTAGGCGGAGGATACTCACACATAGCAGCCAATTCTCCATTAATGATAGCACTTATTGCAACTATTTAGTCAAATTAACCAACAACAAATGGACTACTACTAATTCTACTACTACTACTACTGTTGCTCCAAAATAGAAAAGGATGGATGCCGCCGCTGCCACTGATCTCGCACAAGTTGCTGCTGCTGCTGACAAAAACTCATCTTAGGCCTTGGCTATGCTCTCTTAGGCTTCATTTAGTCAATACATGTAACATCATTGAGTCGGGGGACAGGCAGACAGGCACTTTATACATGTTAGGCTTATAGTGGTCTCCAACACCCACCACCCCACAAGGTCCAACTAGTGACTGACTAACTAACCCTCACTCACTCACCATGCCCCAAGTAGCTAGCTTAATTAGTAACTCCTGGATACCTATTTACTGCTAGGTGAACACAGGCATTCGGTGATAGGAAACGCTACCAACAATTACAGCCTCATTTCTACAAACCTAGCCTAAACCAACCTAATTTAATCTAACCTAACCTAATCTAACCTAATCTAACCTAACCTAAGCTAATCTAACCTAACCTAACCTAACCTAACTAACTCTTGGATACCTATTAACTGCTAGGTAAACAGAGGCAATCGGTAATAGGAAACTCTACCAACAATTAGAACCCTTTTTTTATTTCTACAAACCTAGCCTATTTCCTAGCCTTAACTAACCTAACCCAATCTAACCTAACCTAACTAACTCCTGGATACCTATTTACTGCTAGGTGAACAGAGGCATTCGGTCATAGGAAACACTACCAACAATTACAGCCCTATTTCTACAAACCTAGGCCTAAACCAACCTAACCTAATCTAACCTAACCTAACCTAACTAACTCCTGGATACCTATTTACTGCTAGGTGAACAGAGGAATTCGGTGATAGGAAACGCTACCAACAATTAAAGCCCTATTTCTTTTTCTACAAACCTAGCCTATTTCTTAGCCAAAACTAACGTAACCTAATCTAACCTAACCTAAACTAACTAACTTTTGGATACTTACTTACTGCTAGGTGAACAGAGGCACTCGGTGATAGGAAACGCTACCAACAATTACAGCCCTATTTCAATTTCTACAAACCTAGCCTATTTCCTAGCCTAAACTAATCTAACCCAATCTAACCTAACTAACTCCTGGATACTTACTTACTACTAGGTGAACAGAGGCATTCGGTGATAGGAAACGTTACCAACAATTACAGCCCTTTTTCTATTTCTACAAACCTAGCCTATTTCCTAGCCAAAACAAATCTAACCTAATCTAACCTAACCTAACCTATCCTAACTAACTCCTACATACCTATTTACTGCTAGGTGAACAGAGGCATTCGGTGATAAGAATTGCTACCAACAGTTACAACCCTATTTTTATTTCTACAAACCTAGCCTATTTCCCAGCAATAACTAACCTAACCTAATCTAACCTAACCTAACCTAATTTAACCTAACCTAACCTTATCTAAACTAACCTAACTAACTAACTTCTGGATACCTATTTACTGCTAGGTGAATAGAGGCATTCGGTGATAGGAAACGCTACCTACAATTACTGCCCTATTTCTACAAACCTAGCCTATTTCCTAGCCAAAAATAACCTAACCTAACCCTCCAAACGTAGCTTATTTCCTAGCCAAAACTAACCTAACCTAACCAACTCCTGGATACCTATTTACTGATAGGTGAACAGAGGCATTCGGTGATAAGAACGTTACCTAAAATTAAAGCTATTTTTTTCTCTTCATATTTTTATTGTTTTTAAATAAATTATAATTTATTTATACTTTATTCATTTTTTTTATTTTTTACCTATTGCTATTTTTACAAACGTAGCCTATTTCCTAGCCTAAACCAACCTAACCTAACCGAAATATATATATATATATATATATATATATATATATATATATATATATATATATATATATATATATATATATATATATATATATATATATATCAGTCAGTGGAATAATACAAATATTACCTTACACAGTCAACTACAAAATAACCAACCTTAACTGTACCTTACCAACATACCCTAACCAACCCAACTTAACCAACCTAAGCGTACATATTATCTAAATTGCTTATTAAACCATACTTATGTTTGTTCTAACCTAAAATTCTAACCTCAAATTCTAATTCTAACCAACCTACCAACCTTACCAACCAACCTAACCAACCTAATCAACCAACCTAAGCAACCAACCTAACCAACTAACCAACCTAATCAACCAACCTAAGCAACCTAATCAACCAACCTAAGCAACCTAACCTAACCAACCAACCTAACCTAATTATCCCACCTAACCAACCAACCTAACCAAACAACCCACCTAACCTAACCCACCTAACCAACCAACCAAACCAACCAACCTAACCAACCTAGTCAACCAACCTAAGCTACCTAACCTAACCAACCAACAAAATCAACCAACCAAATCAACCAACCTAATCAACCAACCTAAGCAATCTAACCTAACCAACAAACCTAACCAACCAAACTAACCAACCTAACCTAACCAACCAGCCTAACTAACCAACCTAACCAACCAGCCTAACCAACCAACCAACCAACCTAACCAACCTACCTAACCAACCAACCTAACCAACCAACCAACCTAAAACCAACCTAACCTAACCAACCAACCAACCTAACCAACCTAACCAACCAACCTAACCAACCAACCTAACCAACCTAACGAACCAACCTAACCAACCAACCAACTTAACCAACCAACCTAACCACCAACCAACCAACCTAACCAACTAACCTAACCAACCTAACCTAACCAACCTATCTCGCTTCTTATTATCTGACACGAACCTTTGGTTCGTGTCAGAGTCCATGAGTGTCTGTGTGCGTGTCCGTGTACTCATGCGGTTTTGGGTCCAGGAAGCTATTTGTGTCGACCCAAATTGCCTCCCTTCTCCCCACCTGAAATCCAGGTGGATTGAAAGACTCCCAGAGGTCAGTGGATCCAGGTATCCGTACGTGGGCCCCGGACTTCAACCCTTCCCCACATTCTAAGGGGTCAGTCAATCACTCTTCGGCTATCCAGAGAGTCTATCGAAACTGATGCTCCTACATGAGGGGACACACAGAGAAATCTGTGCCCTGTACTTGCAACTGTTCCGACAGGCTCGAATGCAGGTCTATCCAGATTAAGAATATGTTCTATCTGACTAGGCCACGCTGGAGTTGCCTTCAGGATCAAATTTTTCACTTGTATTTATATCTCATAGCAAGGTTAGTTAGTATCTTTTGATCAACAGTTGCAATGATTGATATGTGAAGTTGTTATCTTGTGTTGTCAGTTAGAAATACCTGACAGCTTTGTTTGATGAGGTTGCAGTCCTGACAGGCGGTTTTATGAATGAATGTTGGAGAATTTAGGCTAACTGACATGTGTGTGTGTGTTTAAAAGTATGTATTAATTAATAATTAGTGTGGTGTTTCCAAAAGAGTTTGTGAATGGTAAACAAGTAACCCAATATCTAATATGTGCTATTTTAGGCCTCGTTCTAAAATATATGTTTTACTACGAAAGGAAAATCCAGTTTGTGTTTTTCCTTGTTTTATTTCAAGAATAAATAGTACATGGGCGAAGGAACGAAAGTTTTAGCTGGTTAAATATAGCGTTGTGGCCGCAATTTTCTGTGTTGGGCAGGGGATGGGGATTGTGGGGTAATTGTGGGGGTGGTATGAGGGGTAGGGGTACGGCGGCCTCTATTGTATGGGGTGGAGAGTTTTGGTTTGGGAGGGGTCATTGGGGTATGGAGGGGTCCGGAGGAGCTACAGAGGGAAGTGTGGTTGGGGGGGGAGGGGAAGGGATGGGGGATGGGTTGGCAGTTAGGTATTTAAATTTAATTTTGTAAGATAGGTTATATAGGGCGAGGTGTTGAGGAAGGAATAAGAAAAGTGTTTGGGACTGAGTTGAGTGTATTAGTTGTTGTGATTGATGTTAGCAGGAAGGTAGGTGGTTGATTTGTGTAGAGATTTGTTAATGAGATCATTTGGTTAATAATGTAGGAATTAAGGGTAAGTGATCACTGGAGATAGATATTCAACAGCATATTGAGTGGACAAGTTTTAGCAGGTAGGTAGGCCGGCCGGCAGAGAGAGACAATGGAATGAGAAATAGGTAGACGTTTTCTTCATGGATGGTAAACTATTATTAAAATGGCATGTACACATTTCCATGTGCGACATTCTTGTACACACACACACACACACTGACCCACGGAGACTGCCCAAATATGTATACCATCAGCAGCAGTTGGTGTTCCCAGGCAGGACACCCATCCAAGTACTAACCAAAGTCAACGGTGCTTAACCTGACTGATGTATGGGACGAGACGCAGTGTTCTCAAGGTGATAGGTAGGTAATATGGCCGTTGCTATTGTATACAAGTAGTAACTAATCACATGTGAGTGAGTGAGACAAGATAATGGTAACTGCGGCGGGCGGGCAGGTAGGCGGAGGATACTCACACATAGCAGCCAATTCTCCATTAATGATAGCACTTATTGCAACTATTTAGTCAAATTAACCAACAACAAATGGACTACTACTAATTTACTACTACTACTACTGTTGCTCCAAAATAGAAAAGGATGGATGCCGCCGCTGCCACTGATCTCGCACAAGTTGCTGCTGCTGCTGACAAAAAACTCATCTTAGGCCTTGGCTATGCTCTCTTAGGCTTCATTTAGTCAATACATGTAACATCATTGAGTCGGGGGACAGGCAGACAGGCACTTTATACATGTTAGGCTTATAGTGGTCTCCAACACCCACCACCCCACAAGGTCCAACTAGTGACTGACTAACTAACCCTCACTCACTCACCATGCCCCAAGTAGCTAGCTTAATTAGTAACTCCTGGATACCTATTTACTGCTAGGTGAACACAGGCATTCGGTGATAGGAAACGCTACCAACAATTACAGCCTCATTTCTACAAACCTAGCCTAAACCAACCTAATTTAATCTAACCTAACCTAATCTAACCTAATCTAACCTAACCTAAGCTAATCTAACCTAACCTAACCTAACCTAACTAACTCTTGGATACCTATTAACTGCTAGGTAAACAGAGGCAATCGGTAATAGGAAACTCTACCAACAATTAGAACCCTTTTTTTATTTCTACAAACCTAGCCTATTTCCTAGCCTTAACTAACCTAACCCAATCTAACCTAACCTAACTAACTCCTGGATACCTATTTACTGCTAGGTGAACAGAGGCATTCGGTCATAGGAAACACTACCAACAATTACAGCCCTATTTCTACAAACCTAGGCCTAAACCAACCTAACCTAATCTAACCTAACCTAACCTAACTAACTCCTGGATACCTATTTACTGCTAGGTGAACAGAGGAATTCGGTGATAGGAAACGCTACCAACAATTAAAGCCCTATTTCTTTTTCTACAAACCTAGCCTATTTCTTAGCCAAAACTAACGTAACCTAATCTAACCTAACCTAAACTAACTAACTTTTGGATACTTACTTACTGCTAGGTGAACAGAGGCACTCGGTGATAGGAAACGCTACCAACAATTACAGCCCTATTTCAATTTCTACAAACCTAGCCTATTTCCTAGCCTAAACTAATCTAACCCAATCTAACCTAACTAACTCCTGGATACTTACTTACTACTAGGTGAACAGAGGCATTCGGTGATAGGAAACGTTACCAACAATTACAGCCCTTTTTCTATTTCTACAAACCTAGCCTATTTCCTAGCCAAAACAAATCTAACCTAATCTAACCTAACCTAACCTATCCTAACTAACTCCTACATACCTATTTACTGCTAGGTGAACAGAGGCATTCGGTGATAAGAATTGCTACCAACAGTTACCCTATTTTTATTTCTACAAACCTAGCCTATTTCCCAGCAATAACTAACCTAACCTAATCTAACCTAACCTAACCTAATTTAACCTAACCTAACCTTATCTAAACTAACTAACTAACTAACTTCTGGATACCTATTTACTGCTAGGTGAATAGAGGCATTCGGTGATAGGAAACGCTACCTACAATTACTGCCCTATTTCTACAAACCTAGCCTATTTCCTAGCCAAAAATAACCTAACCTAACCCTCCAAACGTAGCTTATTTCCTAGCCAAAACTAACCTAACCTAACCAACTCCTGGATACCTATTTACTGATAGGTGAACAGAGGCATTCGGTGATAAGATACGTTACCTAAAATTAAAGCTATTTTTTTCTCTTCATATTTTTATTGTTTTTAAATAAATTATAATTTATTTATACTTTATTCATTTTTTTATTTTTTTACCTATTGCTATTTTTACAAACGTAGCCTATTTCCTAGCCTAAACCAACCTAACCTAACCGAAATATATATATATATATATATATATATATATATATATATATATATATATATATATATATATATATATATATATATATATATATATATATATATATATATATCAGTCAGTGGAATAATACAAATATTGCCTTACACAGTCAACTACAAAATAACCAACCTTAACTGTACCTTACCAACATACCCTAACCAACCCAACTTAACCAACCTAAGCATACATATTATCTAAATTGCTTATTAAACCATACTTATGTTTGTTCTAACCTAAAATTCTAACCTCAAATTCTAATTCTAACCAACCTAACCAACCTTACCAACCAACCTAACCAACCTAATCAACCAACCTAAGCAACCTAACCTAACCAACTAACATAACCCTAATCAACCAACCTAAGCAACCTAATCAACCAACCTAAGCAACCTAACCTAACCAACCAACCTAACCTAATTATCCCACCTAACCAACCAACCTAACCAAACAACCCACCTAACCTAACCCACCTAACCAACCAACCAAACCAACCAACCTAACCAACCTAGTCAACCAACCTAAGCTAACCTAACCAACAAAACCAACCAAATCAACCAACCTAATCAACCAACCTAAGCAATCTAACCTAACCAACAAACCTAACCAACCAAACTAACCAACCTAACCTACCAACCAGCCTAACTAACCAACCTAACCAACCAACCAGCCTAACCAACCAACCTAACCATCCTAACCACCAACCTAACCAACCTACCTAACCAACCAACCTAACCTAACCAACCTAACCAACCAACCTAACCTAACCAACCAACCAACCTAACCAACCTAACCAACCAACCTAACCAACCAACCTAACCAACCTAACGAACCAACCTAACCAACCAACCAACTTAACCAACCAACCTAACCAACCAACCAACCAACCAACCAAACCTAACCAACCTAACCTAACCAACCTATTCTCGCTTCTTATTATCTGACACGAACCTTTGGTTCGTGTCAGAGTCCATGAGTGTCTGTGTGCGTGTCCGTGTACTCATGCGGTTTTGGGTCCAGGAAGCTATTTGTGTCGACCCAAATTGCCTCCCTTCTCCCCACCTGAAATCCAGGTGGATTGAAAGACTCCCAGAGGTCAGTGGATCCAGGTATCCGTACGTGGGCCCCGGACTTCAACCCTTCCCCACATTCTAAGGGGTCAGTCAATCACTCTTCGGCTATCCAGAGAGTCTATCGAAACTGATGCTCCTACATGAGGGGACACACAGAGAAATCTGTGCCCTGTACTTGCAACTGTTCCGACAGGCTCGAATGCAGGTCTATCCAGATTAAGAATATGTTCTATCGACTAGGCCACGCTGGAGTTGCCTTCAGGATCAAATTTTTCACTTGTATTTATATCTCATAGCAAGGTTAGTTAGTATCTTTTGATCAACAGTTGCAATGATTGATATGTGAAGTTGTTATCTTGTGTTGTCAGTTAGAAATACCTGACAGCTTTGTTTGATGAGGTTGCAGTCCTGACAGGCGGTTTTATGAATGAATGTTGGAGAATTTAGGCTAACTGACATGTGTGTGTGTGTTTAAAAGTATGTATTAATTAATAATTAGTGTGGTGTTTCCAAAAGAGTTTGTGAATGGTAAACAAGTAACCCAATATCTAATATGTGCTATTTTAGGCCTCGTTCTGCAAAATATATGTTTTACTACGAAAGGAAAATCCAGTTTGTGTTTTTCCTTGTTTTATTTCAAGAATAAATAGTACATGGGCGAAGGAACGAAAGTTTTAGCTGGTTAAATATAGCGTTGTGGCCGCAATTTTCTGTGTTGGGCAGGGGATGGGGATTGTGGGGTAATTGTGGGGGTGGTATGAGGGGTAGGGGTACGGCGGCCTCTATTGTATGGGGTGGGAGTTTTGGTTTGGGAGGGGTCATTGGGGTATGGAGGGGTCCGGAGGAGCTACAGAGGGAAGTGTGGTTGGGGGGGGGGGAGGGGAAGGGATGGGGGATGGGTTGGCAGTTAGGTATTTAAATTTAATTTTGTAAGATAGGTTATATAGGGCGAGGTGTTGAGGAAGGAATAAGAAAAGTGTTTGGGACTGAGTTGAGTGTATTAGTTGTTGTGATTGATGTTAGCAGGAAGGTAGGTGGTTGATTTGTGTAGAGATTTGTTAATGAGATCATTTGGTTAATAATGTAGGAATTAAGGGTAAGTGATCACTGGAGATAGATATTCAACAGCATATTGAGTGGACAAGTTTTAGCAGGTAGGTAGGCCGGCCGGCAGAGAGAGACAATGGAATGAGAAATAGGTAGACGTTTTCTTCATGGATGGTAAACTATTATTAAAATGGCATGTACACATTTCCATGTGCGACATTCTTGTACACACACACACACACTGACCCACGGAGACTGCCCAAATATGTATACCATCAGCAGCAGTTGGTGTTCCCAGGCAGGACACCCATCCAAGTACTAACCAAAGTCAACGGTGCTTAACCTGACTGATGTATGGGACGAGACGCAGTGTTCTCAAGGTGATAGGTAGGTAATATGGCCGTTGCTATTGTATACAAGTAGTAACTAATCACATGTGAGTGAGTGAGACAAGATAATGGTAACTGCGGCGGGCGGGCAGGTAGGCGGAGGATACTCACACATAGCAGCCAATTCTCCATTAATGATAGCACTTATTGCAACTATTTAGTCAAATTAACCAACAACAAATGGACTACTACTAATTCTACTACTACTACTACTGTTGCTCCAAAATAGAAAAGGATGGATGCCGCCGCTGCCACTGATCTCGCACAAGTTGCTGCTGCTGCTGACAAATAACTCATCTTAGGCCTTGGCTATGCTCTCTTAGGCTTCATTTAGTCAATACATGTAACATCATTGAGTCGGGGGACAGGCAGACAGGCACTTTATACATGTTAGGCTTATAGTGGTCTCCAACACCCACCACCCCACAAGGTCCAACTAGTGACTGACTAACTAACCCCTCACTCACTCACCATGCCCCAAGTAGCTAGCTTAATTAGTAACTCCTGGATACCTATTTACTGCTAGGTGAACACAGGCATTCGGTGATAGGAAACGCTACCAACAATTACAGCCTCATTTCTACAAACCTAGCCTAAACCAACCTAATTTAATCAAACCTAACCTAATCTAACCTAATCTAACCTAACCTAAGCTAATCTAACCTAACCTAACCTAACCTAACTAACTCTTGGATACCTATTAACTGCTAGGTAAACAGAGGCAATCGGTGATAGTTAACTCTACCAACAATTAGAACCCTTTTTTTATTTCTACAAACTAGCCTATTTCCTAGCCTTAACTAACCTAACCCTAATCTAACCTAACCTAACTAACTCCTGGATACCTATTTACTGCTAGGTGAACAGAGGCATTCGGTCATAGGAAACACTACCAACAATTACAGCCCTATTTCTACAAACCTAGGCCTAAACCAACCTAACCTAATCTGACCTAACCTAACCTAACTAACTCCTGGATACCTATTTACTGCTAGGTGAACAGAGGAATTCGGTGATAGGAAACGCTACCAACAATTAAAGCCCTATTTCTTTTTCTACAAACCTAGCCTATTTCTTAGCCAAAACTAACGTAACCTAATCTAACCTAACCTAAACTAACTAACTCCTGGATACTTACTTACTGCTAGGTGAACAGAGGCACTCAGGTGATAGGAAACGCTACCAACAATTACAGCCCTATTTCAATTTCTACAAACCTAGCCTATTTCCTAGCCTAAACTAATCTAACCCAATCTAACCTAACTAACTCCTGGATACTTACTTACTACTAGGTGAACAGAGGCATTCGGTGATAGGAAACGTTACCAACAATTACAGCCCTTTTTCTATTTCTACAAACCTAGCCTATTTCCTAGCCAAAACAAATCTAACCTAATCTAACCTAACCTAACCTATTCCTAACTAACTCCTACATACCTATTACTGCTAGGTGAACAGAGGCATTCGGTGATAAGAATTGCTACCAACAGTTACAGCCCTATTTTTTATTTCTACAAACCTAGCCTATTTCCCAGCAATAACTAACCTAACCTAATCTAACCTAACCTAACCTAATTTAACCTAACCTAACCTTATCTAAAACTAACTTAACTAACTAACTTCTGGATACCTATTTACTGCTAGGTGAATAGAGGCATTCGGTGATAGGAAACGCTACCTACAATTACTGCCCTATTTCTACAAACCTAGCCTATTTCCTAGCCAAAAATAACCTAACCTAACCCTCCAAAACCTAGCTTATTTCCTAGCCAAAACTAACCTAACCTAACCAACTCCTGGATACCTATTTACTGCTAGGTGAACAGAGGCATTCGGTGATAAGAAACGTTACCTAAAATTAAAGCTATTTTTTTCTCTTCATAATTTTTATTGTTTTTAAATAAATTATAATTTTATTTATACTTTATTCATTTTGTTTATTTTTTTACCTATTGCTATTTTTACAAACGTAGCCTATTTCCTAGCCTAAACCAACCTAACCTAACCGAAATATATATATATATATATAATATATATATATATATATATATATATATATATATATATATATATATATATATATATCTATATATATATATATATATATATATATATATATATATATATATATATATATATATCAGTCAGTGGAATAATACAAATATTACCTTACACAGTCAACTACAAAATAACCAACCTTAACTGTACTTTACCAACATAGCCTAACCAACCCAACTTAACCCAACCTAAGCATACATATTATCTAAATTGCTTATTAAACCATATTTATTGTTTGTTCTAACCTAAAATTCTAACCTCAATTCTAATTCTAACCAACCTTACCAACCAACCTAACCAACCTAATCAACCAACCTAAGCAACCTAAACCTAACCAACCAACATAACCAACCTAATCAACCAACCTAAGCAACCTAATCAACCAACCTAAGCAACCTACCTAACAACCCAACCTAACCTAATTATCCCACCTACCCCACCAACCTAACCAAACAACCCACCTAACCCTAACCCACCTAACCAACCAACCAAACCAACCAATCTAACCAACCTAGTCAACCAACCTAAGCTACCTACACCTAACCAACCAACAAAATCAACCAACCAAATCAACCAACCTAATCAACCAACCTAAGCAATCTCACCTAACCAACAAACCTAACCAACCTAACCTAACCAACCTAACCTAACCAACCAGCCTAACCTAACCAACCTAACCATCCTAACCAACCAACCTAACCAACCTACCTAACCACCAACCTAACCTAACCAACCAACCTAACCAACCAACCTACCTAACCAACACACCTAACCTAACCAACCTAACCTAACCAACCAACCTAACCTAACCAACCAACCTAACCTAACCAACCTAACCAACCAACCTAACCAACCAACCTAACCAACCTAACGAACCAACCTAACCAACCAACCAACTTAACCAACCAACCTAACCAACCTAACCAACCAACCTAACCAACATAACCTAACCAACCTAACCTAACCGAACCTATCCTCGCTTCTTATTATCTGACACGAACCTTTGGTTCGTGTCAGAGTACATGAGTGTCTGTGTGCGTGTCCGTGTACTCATGCGGTTTTGGGTCCAGGAAGCTATTTGTGTCGACCCAAATTGCCTCCCTTCTCCCCACCTGAAATCCAGGTGGATTGAAAGACCTTCCCAGAGGTCAGTGGATCCAGGTATCCGTACGTGGGAACCCGGACTTCAACCCTTCCCCACATTCTAAGGGGTCAGTCAATCACTCTTCGGCTATCCAGAGAGTCTATCGAAACTGATGCTCCTACATGAGGGGACACACTGAGAAATCTGTGCCCTGTACTTGCAACTGTTCCGACAGGCTCGAACGCAGGTCTATCCAGATTAAGAATATGTTCTATCCGACTAGGCCACGCTGGAGTTGCCTTCAGGATCAAATTTTTCACTTGTATTTATATCTCATAGCAAGGTTAGTTAGTATCTTTTGATCAACAGTTGCAATCATTGATATGTGAAGTTGTTATCTTGTGTTGTCAGTTAGAAATACCTGACAGCTTTGTTTGATGAGGTTGCAGTCCTGACAGGCGGTTTTATGAATGAATGTTGGAGAATTTAGGCTAACTGACATGTGTGTGTGTGTGTGTTTAAAAGTATGTATTAATTAATAATTAGTGTGGTGTTTCCAAAAGAGTTTGTGAATGGTAAACAAGTAACCCAATATCTAATATGTGCTATTTTAGGCCTCGTTCTGTAAAATATATGTTTTACTACGAAAGGAAATTTTACTACGAAAGGAAATCCAGTTTGTGTTTTTCCTTGTTTTATTTCAAGAATAAATAGTACATGGCGAAGGAACGAAAGTTTTAGCTGGTTAAATATAGCGTTGTGGCCGCAATTTTCTGTGTTGGGCAGGGGAGGGGGATTGTGGGGTAATTGTGGGGGTGGTATGAGGGGTAGGGGTACGGCGGCCTCTATTGTATGGGGTGGGGAGTTTTGGTTTGGGAGGGGTCATTGGGGTATGGAGGGGTCCGGAGGAGCTACAGAGGGAAGTGTGGTTGGGGGGGGGGAGGGGAAGGGATGGGGGATGGGTTGGCAGTTAGGTATTTAAATTTAATTTTGTAAGATAGGTTATATAGGGCGAGGTGTTGAGGAAGGAATAAAAAAGTGTTTGGGACTGAGTTGAGTGTATTAGTTGTTGTGATTGATGTTAGCAGGAAGGTAGGTGGTTGATTTGTGTAGAGATTTGTTAATAAGATCATTTGGTTAATAATGTAGGAATTAAGGGTAAGTGATCACTGGAGATAGATATTCAACAGCATATTGAGTGGACAAGTTTTAGCAGGTAGGTAGGCCGGCCGGCAGAGAGAGACAATGGAATGAGAAATAGGTAGACGTTTTCTTCATGGATGGTAAACTATTATTAAAATGGCATGTACACATTTCCATGTGCGACATTCTTGTACACACACACACACACACTGACCCACGGAGACTGCCCAAATATGTATACCATCAGCAGCAGTTGGTGTTCCCAGGCAGGACACCCATCCAAGTACTAACCAAAGTCAACGGTGCTTAACCTGACTGATGTATGGGACGAGACGCAGTGTTCTCAAGGTGATAGGTAGGTAATATGGCCGTTGCTATTGTATACAAGTAGTAACTAATCACATGTGAGTGAGTGAGACAAGATAATGGTAACTGCGGCGGGCGGGCAGGTAGGCGGAGGATACTCACACATAGCAGCCAATTCTCCATTAATGATAGCACTTATTGCAACTATTTAGTCAAATTAACCAACAACAAATGGACTACTACTAATTCTACTACTACTACTACTGTTGCTCCAAAATAGAAAAGGATGGAATGTCGCCGCTGCCACTGATCTCGCACAAGTTGCTGCTGCTGCTGACAAATAACTCATCTTAGGCCTTGGCTATGCTCTCTTAGGCTTCATTTAGTCAATACATGTAACATCATTGAGTCGGGGGACAGGCAGACAGGCACTTTATACATGTTAGGCTTATAGTGGTCTCCAACACCCACCACCCCACAAGGTCCAACTAGTGACTGACTAACTAACCCTCACTCACTCACCATGCCCCAAGTAGCTAGCTTAATTAGTAACTCCTGGATACCTATTTACTGCTAGGTGAACACAGGCATTCGGTGATAGGAAACGCTACCAACAATTACAGCCTCATTTCTACAAACCTAGCCTAAACCAACCTAATTTAATCAAACCTAACCTAATCTAACCTAATCTAACCTAACCTAAGCTAATCTAACCTAACCTAACCTAACCTAACTAACTCTTGGATACCTATTAACTGCTAGGTAAACAGAGGCAATCGGTGATAGGAAACTCTACCAACAATTAGAACCCTTTTTTTATTTCTACAAACCTAGCCTATTTCCTAGCCTTAACTAACCTAACCCAATCTAACCTAACCTAACTAACTCCTGGATACCTATTTACTGCTAGGTGAACAGAGGCATTCGGTCATAGGAAACACTACCAACAATTACAGCCCTATTTCTACAAACCTAGGCCTAAACCAACCTAACTAATCTGACCTAACCTAACCTAACTAACTCCTGGATACCTATTTACTGCTAGGTGAACAGAGGAATTCGGTGATAGGAAACGCTACCAACAATTAAAGCCCTATTTCTTTTTCTACAAACCTAGCTATTCTTAGCCAAAACTAACGTAACCTAATCTAACCTAACCTAAACTAACTAACTCCTGGATACTTACTTACTGCTAGGTGAACAGAGGCACTCGGTGATAGGAAAACGCTACCAAACAATTACAGCCCTATTTCAATTTCTACAAACCTAGCCTATTTCCTAGCCTAAACTAATCTAACCCAATCTAACCTAACTAACTCCTGGATACTTACTTACTACTAGGTGAACAGAGGCATTCGGTGATAGGAAACGTTACCAACAATTACAGCCCTTTTTCTATTTCTACAAACCTAGCCTATTTCCTAGCCAAAACAAATCTAACCTAATCTAACCTAACCTAACCTATTCCTAACTAACTCCTACATACCTATTTACTGCTAGGTGAACAGAGGCATTCGGTGATAAGAATTGCTACCAACAGTTACAGCCCTATTTTTATTTCTACAAACCTAGCCTATTTCCCAGCAATAACTAACCTAACCTAATCTAACCTAACCTAACCTAATTTAACCTAACCTAACCTTATCTAAACTAACTTAACTAACTAACTTCTGGATACCTATTTACTGCTAGGGTGAATAGAGGCATTCGGTGATAGGAAACGCTACCTACAATTACTGCCCTATTTCTACAAACCTAGCCTATTTCCTAGCCAAAAATAACCTAACCTAACCCTCCAAACCTAGCTTATTTCCTAGCCAAAACTAACCTACCTAACCAACTCCTGGATACCTATTTACTGCTAGGTGAACAGAGGCATTCGGTGATAAGAAACGTTACCTAAATTAAAGCTATTTTTTTCTCTTCATATTTTTATTGTTTTTAAATAAATTATAATTTATTTATACTTTATTTCATTTTTTTTTATTTTTTTACCTATTGCTATATTTACAAACGTAGCCTATTTCCTAGCCTAAACCAACCTAACCTAACCGAAATATATATATATATATATATATATATATATATATATATATATATATATTATATATATATATATATATATCTATATATATATAATATATATCAGTCAGTGGAATAATACAAATATTACCTTACACAGTCAACTACAAATAACCAACCTTAACTGTACTTTACCACATAGCCTAACCAACCCAACTTAACCAACCTAAGCATACATATTATCTAAATTGCTTATTTAAACCATATTTATGTTTGTTCTAACCTAAAATTCTAACCTCAAATTCTAATTCTAACCAACCTTACCAACCTTACCAACCAACCTAACCAACCTAATCAACCAACCTAAGCAACCTAACCTAACCAACCATCATAACCAACCTAATCAACCAACCTAAGCAACCTAATCAACCAACCTAAGCAACCTAACCTAACCAACAACCTAACCTAATTATCCCACCTAACCAACCAACCTAACCAAACAACCCACCTAACCTAACCCACCTAACCAACCAACCAAACCAACCAATCTAACCAACCTAGTCAACCAACCTAAGCTACCTACACTAACCAACCAACAAAATCAACCAACCAAATCAACCAACCTAATCAACCAACCTAAGCAATCTCACCTAACCAACAAACCTAACCAACCAAACTAACCAACCTAACCTAGCCAACCAGCCTAACTAACCAACCTAACCAACCAACCAGCCTAACCAACCAACCTAACCATCCTAACCAACCAACCTAACCAACCTACCTAACCAACCAACCTAACCTAACCAACCAACCTAACCAACCAACCTAACCTAACCAACCAACTAACCTAACCAACCTAACCAACCAACCTAACCAACCAACCTAACCAACCTAACGAACCAACCTAACCAACCAACCAACTTAACCAACCAACCTAACCAACCTAACCAACCAACCTAACCAACATAACCTAACCAACCTACCTAACCAACCTATCCTCGCTTCTTATTATCTGACACGAACCTTTGGTTCGTGTCAGAGTACATGAGTGTCTGTGTGCGTGAACGTGTACTCATGCGGTTTTGGGTCCAGGAAGCTATTTGTGTCGACCCAAATTGCCTCCCTTCTCCCCACCTGAAATCCAGGTGGATTGAAAGACTTCCCAGAGGTCAGTGGATCCAGGTATCGCACGTGGGAACCCGGACTTCAACCCTTCCCCACATTCTAAGGGGTCAGTCAATCACTCTTCGGCTATCCAGAGAGTCTATCGAAACTGATGCTCCTACATGAGGGGACAACACTGAGAAATCTGTGCCCTGTACTTGCAACTGTTCCGACAGGCTCGAACGCAGGTCTATCCAGATAAAGAATATGTTCTATCCGACTAGGCCACGCTGGAGTTGCCTTCAGATCAAATTTTTCACTTGTATTTATATCTCATAGCAAGGTTAGTTATTATCTTTTGATCAACAGTTGCAATCATTGATATGTGAGTTGTTATCTTGTGTTGTCAGTTAGAAATACCTGACAGCTTTGTTGATGAGGTTGCAGTCCTGACAGGCGGTTTTTATGAATGAATGTTGGAGAATTAGGCTAACTGACATGTGTTGTGTGGTTTAAAAGTATGTATTAATTAATAATTAGTGTGGTGTTTCCAAAAGAGTTTGTGAATGGTAACAAGGTAACCAATATCTAATATGTGCTATTTTAGGCCTCGTTCTGTAAAATATATGTTTTACTACGAAAGGAAAATTTACTACGAAAGGAAAATCCAGTTTGTGTTTTTCCTTGTTTTATTTCAAGAATAAATAGTACATGGGCGAAGGAACGAAAGTTTTAGCTGGTTAAATATAGCGTTGTGCCGCAATTTTCTGTGTTGGGCAGGGGAGGGGGATTGTGGGGTAATTGTGGGGGTGGTATGAGGGGTAGGGGTACGGGCGGCCTCTATTGTATGGGGTGGGGAGTTTTGGTTTGGGAGGGGTCATTGGGGTATGGAGGGGTCCGGAGGAGCTACAGAGGGAAGTGTGGTTGGGGGGGGGAGGGGAAGGGATGGGGGATGGGTTGGCAGTTAGGTATTTAATTTAATTTTGTAAGATAGGTTATATAGGGCGAGGTGTTGAGGAAGGAATAAGAAAAGTGTTGGGACTGAGTTGAGTGTATTAGTTGTTGTGATTGATGTTAGCAGGAAGGTAGGTGGTTGATTTGTGTAGAGATTTGTATAAGATCATTTGGTTAATAATGTAGGAATTAAGGGTAAGTGATCACTGGAGATAGATATTCAACAGCATATTGAGTGGACAAGTTTTAGCAGGTAGGTAGGCCGGCCGGCAGAGAGAGACAATGGAATGAGAAATAGGTAGACGTTTTCTTCATGGATGGTAAACTATTATTAAAATGGCATGTACACATTTCCATGTGCGACATTCTTGTACACACACACACACACACTGACCCACGGAGACTGCCCAAATATGTATACCATCAGCAGCAGTTGGTGTTCCCAGGCAGGACACCCATCCAAGTACTAACCAAAGTCAACGGTGCTTAACCTGACTGATGTATGGGACGAGACGCAGTGTTCTCAAGGTGATAGGTAGGTAATATGGCCGTTGCTATTGTATACAAGTAGTAACTAATCACATGTGAGTGAGTGAGACAAGATAATGGTAACTGCGGCGGGCGGGCAGGTAGGCGGAGGATACTCACACATAGCAGCCAATTCTCCATTAATGATAGCACTTATTGCAACTATTTAGTCAAATTAACCAACAACAAATGGACTACTACTAATTCTACTACTACTACTACTGTTGCTCCAAAATAGAAAAGGATGGAATGTCGCCGCTGCCACTGATCTCGCACAAGTTGCTGCTGCTGCTGACAAATAACTCATCTTAGGCCTTGGCTATGCTCTCTTAGGCTTCATTTAGTCAATACATGTAACATCATTGAGTCGGGGGACAGGCAGACAGGCACTTTATACATGTTAGGCTTATAGTGGTCTCCAACACCCACCACCCTCAAGGTCCAACTAGTGACTGACTAACTAACCCTCACTCACTCACCATGCCCCAAGTAGCTAGCTTAATTAGTAACTCCTGGATACCTATTTACTGCTAGGTGAACACAAGGCATTCGGTGATAGGAAACGCTACCAACAATTACAGCCTCATTTCTACAAACCTAGCCTAAACCAACCTAATTTAATCAAACCTAACCTAATCTAACCTAATCTAACCTAACCTAAGCTAATCTAACCTAACCTAACCTAACCTAACTAACTCTTGGATACCTATTAACTGCTAGGTAAACAGAGGCAATCGGTGATAGGAAACTCTACCAACAATTAGAACCCTTTTTTTATTTCTACAAACCTAGCCTATTTCCTAGCCTTAACTAACCTAACCCAATCTAACCTAACCTAACTAACTCCTGGATACCTATTTACTGCTAGGTGAACAGAGGCATTCGGTCATAGGAAACACTACCAACAATTACAGCCCTATTTCTACAAACCTAGGCCTAAACCAACCTAACCTAATCTGACCTAACCTAACCTAACTAACTCCTGGATACCTATTTACTGCTAGGTGAACAGAGGAATTCGGTGATAGGAAACGCTACCAACAATTAAAGCCCTATTTCTTTTTCTACAAACCTAGCCTATTTCTTAGCCAAACTAACGTAACCTAATCTAACCTAACCTAAACTAACTAACTCCTGGATACTTACTTACTGCTAGGTGAACAGAGGCACTCGGTGATAGGAAACGCTACCAACAATTACAGCCCTATTTCAATTTCTACAAACCTAGCCTATTTCCTAGCCTAAACTAATCTAACCCAATCTAACCTAACTAACTCCTGGATACTTACTTACTACTAGGTGAACAGAGGCATTCGGTGATAGGAAACGTTACCAACAATTACAGCCCTTTTTCTATTTCTACAAACCTAGCCTATTTCCTAGCCAAAACAAATCTAACCTAATCTAACCTAACCTAACCTATTCTAACTAACTCCTACATACCTATTTACTGCTAGGTGAACAGAGGCATTCGGTGATAAGAATTGCTACCAACAGTTACAGCCCTATTTTTATTCTACAAACCTAGCCTATTTCCCAGCAATAACTAACCTAACCTAATCTAACCTAACCTAACCTAATTTAACCTAACCTAACCTTATCTAAACTAACTTAACTAACTACTTCTGGATACCTATTTACTGCTAGGTGAATAGAGGCATTCGCGTGATAGGAAACGCTACCTACAATTACTGCCCTATTTCTACAAACCTAGCCTATTTCCTAGCCAAAAATAACCTAACCTAACCCTCCAAACCTAGCTTATTTCCTAGCCAAAACTAACCTAACCTAACCAACTCCTGGATACCTATTTACTGCTAGGTGAACAGAGGCATTCGGTGATAAGAAACGTTACCTAAAATTAAAGCTATTTTTTTCTCTTCATATTTTTATTGTTTTTAAATAAATTATAATTTATTTATACTTTATTCATTTTTTTTATTTTTTACCTATTGCTATATTTACAAACGTAGCCTATTTCCTAGCCTAAACCAACCTAACCTAACCGAAATATATATAATATATATATAATATATATTATATATATATATATATATATATATATATATATATATATATATATATATAATATATATATATATATATATATATATAATATCAGTCAGTGGAATAATACAAATATTACCTTACACAGTCAACTACAAAATAACCAACCTTAACTGTACTTTACCAACATTAGCCTAACCAACCCAACTTAACCAACCTAAGCATACATATTATCTAAATTGCTTATTAAACCATATTATGTTGTTCTAACCTAAAATTCTAACCTCAAATTCTAATTCTAACCAACCTTACCAACCTTACCAACCAACCTAACCAACCTAATCAACCAACCTAAGCAACCTAACCTAACCAACCAACATAACCAACCTAATCAACCAACCTAAGCAACCTAATCAACCAACCTAAGCAACCTAACCTAACCAACCAACCTAACCTAATTATCCCACCTAACCAACCAACCTAACCAAACAACCCACCTAACCTAACCCACCTAACCAACCAACCAAACCAACCAATCTAACCAACCTAGTCAACCAACCTAAGCTACCTACACTAACCAACCAACAAAATCAACCAACCAAATCAACCAACCTAATCAACCAACCTAAGCAATCTCACCTAACCAACAAACCTAACCAACCAAACTAACCAACCTAACTAGCCAACCAGCCTAACTAACCAACCTAACCAACCAACCAGCCTAACCAACCAACCTAACCATCCTAACCAACCACCTAACCAACCTACCTAACCAACCAACCTAACCTAACCAACCAACCTAACCAACCAACCTAACCTAACCAACCAACTAACCTAACCAACCTAACCAACCAACCTAACCAACCAACCTAACCAACCTAACGAACCAACCTAACCAACCAACCAACTTAACCAACCAACCTAACCAACCTAACCAACCAACCTAACCAACATAACCTAACCAACCTAACCTAACCAACCTATCCTCGCTTCTTATTATCTGACACGAACCTTTGGTTCGTGTCAGAGTACATGAGTGTCTGTGTGCGTGTCCGTGTACTCATGCGGTTTTGGGTCCAGGAAGCTATTTGTGTCGACCCAAATTGCCTCCCTTCTCCCCACCTGAAATCCAGGTGGATTGAAAGACTTCCCAGAGGTCAGTGGATCCAGGTATCCGTACGTGGGAACCCCGGACTTCAACCCTTCCCCACATTCTAAGGGGTCAGTCAATCACTCTTCGGCTATCCAGAGAGTCTATCGAAACTGATGCTCCTACATGAGGGGACACACTGAGAAATCTGTGCCCTGTACTTGCAACTGTTCCGACAGGCTCGAACGCAGGTCTATCCAGATAAAGAATATGTTCTATCCGACTAGGCCACGCTGGAGTTGCCTTCAGGATCAAATTTTTCACTTGTATTTATATCTCATAGCAAGGTTAGTTATTATCTTTTGATCAACAGTTGCAATCATTGATATGTGAAGTTGTTATCTTGTGTTGTCAGTTAGAAATACCTGACAAGCTTTGTTTGATGAGGTTGCAGTCCTGACAGGCGGTTTTATGAATGAATGTTGGAGAATTTAGGCTAACTGACATGTGTGTGTGTGTTTAAAAGTATGTATTAATTAATAATTAGTGTGGTGTTTCCAAAAGAGTTTGTGAATGGTAAACAAGTAACCAAAATCTAATATGTGCTATTTTAGGCCTCGTTCTGTAAAATATATGTTTTACTACGAAAGGAAAATTTACTACGAAAGGAAAATCCAGTTTGTGTTTTTCCTTGTTTTATTTCAAGAATAAATAGTACATGGGCGAGGAACGAAAGTTTTAGCTGGTTAAATATAGCGTTGTGTGCCGCATTTTCTGTGTTGGGCAGGCGGATGGGGGATTGTGGGGTAATTGTGGGGGTGGTTATGAGGGGTAGGGGTACGGCGGCCTCTATTGTATGGGGTGGGGAGTTTTGGTTTGGGAGGGGTCATTGGGGTATGGAGGGGTCCGGAGGAGCTACAGAGGGAAGTGTGGTTGGGGGGGGGGGGGGGGAGGGGAAGGGATGGGGGATGGGTTGGCAGTTAGGTATTTAAATTTAATTTTGTAAGATAGGTATATAGGGCGAGGTGTTGAGGAAGGAATAAGAAAAGTGTTGGACTGAGTTGAGTGTATTAGTTGTTGTGATTGATGTTAGCAGGAAGGTAGGTGGTTGATTTGTGTAGAGATTGTTAATAATATCATTTGGTTAATAATGTAGGAATTAAGGGTAAGTGATCACTGGAGATAGATATTCAACAGCATATTGAGTGGACAAGTTTTTAGCAGGTAGGTA
The DNA here is from genome assembly GCF_040958095.1 of Procambarus clarkii. Taxonomy (NCBI): domain Eukaryota; kingdom Metazoa; phylum Arthropoda; class Malacostraca; order Decapoda; family Cambaridae; genus Procambarus; species Procambarus clarkii. The sequence continues at coordinate 24,606 of NW_027190222.1, read as the reverse complement.
GGCCGGCCGGCAGAGAGAGACAATGGAATGAGAAATAGGTAGACGTTTTCTTCATGGATGGTAAACTATTATTAAAATGGCATGTACACATTTCCATGTGCGACATTCTTGTACACACACACACACACACTGACCCACGGAGACTGCCCAAATATGTATACCATCAGCAGCAGTTGGTGTTCCCAGGCTGGACACCCATCCAAGTACTAACCAAAGTCAACGGTGCTTAACCTGACTGATGTATGGGACGAGACGCAGTGTTCTCAAGGTGATAGGTAGGTAATATGGCCGTTGCTATTGTATACAAGTAGTAACTAATCACATGTGAGTGAGTGAGACAAGATAATGGTAACTGCGGCGGGCGGGCAGGTAGGCGGAGGATACTCACACATAGCAGCCAATTCTCCATTAATGATAGCACTTATTGCAACTATTTAGTCAAATTAACCAACAACAAATGACTACTACTAATTCTACTACTACTACTACTGTTGCTCCAAAATAGAAAAGGATGGAATGTCGCCGCTGCCACTGATCTCGCACAAGTTGCTGCTGCTGCTGACAAATAACTCATCTTAGGCCTTGGCTATGCTCTCTTAGGCTTCATTTAGTCAATACATGTAACATCATTGAGTCGGGGGACAGGCAGACAGGCACTTTTATACATGTTAGGCTTATAGTGGTCTCCAACACCCACCACCCCACAAGGTCCAACTAGTGACTGACTAACTAACCCTCACTCACTCACATGCCCCCAAGTAGCTAGCTTAATTAGTAACTCCTGGATACCTATTTACTGCTAGGTGAACACAGGCATTCGGTGATAGGAAACGCTACCAACAATTACAGCCTCATTTCTACAAACCTAGCCTAAACCAACCTAATTTAATCAAACCTAACCTAATCTAACCTAATCTAACCTAACCTAAGCTAATCTAACCTAACCTAACCTAACCTAACTAACTCTTGGATACCTATTAACTGCTAGGTAAACAGAGGCAATCGGTGATAGGAAACTCTACCAACAATTAGAACCCTTTTTTTATTTCTACAAACCTAGCCTATTTCCTAGCCTTAACTAACCTAACCCAATCTAACCTAACCTAACTAACTCCTGGATACCTATTTACTGCTAGGTGAACAGAGGCATTCGGTCATAGGAAACACTACCAACAATTACAGCCCTATTTCTACAAACCTAGGCCTAAACCAACCTAACCTAATCTGACCTAACCTAACCTAACTAACTCCTGGATACCTATTTACTGCTAGGTGAACAGAGGAATTCGGTGATAGGAAACGCTACCAACAATTAAAGCCCTATTTCTTTTTCTACAAACCTAGCCTATTTCTTAGCCAAAACTAACGTAACCTAATCTAACCTAACCTAAACTAACTAACTCCTGGATACTTACTTACTGCTAGGTGAACAGAGGCACTCGGTGATAGGAAACGCTACCAACAATTACAGCCCTATTTCAATTTCTACAAACCTAGCCTATTTCCTAGCCTAAACTAATCTAACCCAATCTAACCTAACTAACTCCTGGATACTTACTTACTACTAGGTGAACAGAGGCATTCGGTGATAGGAAACGTTACCAACAATTACAGCCCTTTTTCTATTTCTACAAACCTAGCCTATTTCCTAGCCAAACAAATCTAACCTAATCTAACCTAACCTAACCTATTCTAACTAACTCCTACATACCTATTTACTGCTAGGTGAACAGAGGCATTCGGTGATAAGAATTGCTACCAACAGTTACAGCCCTATTTTTATTTCTACAAACCTAGCCTATTCCCAGCAATAACTAACCTAACCTAATCTAACCTAACCTAACCTAATTTAACCTAACCTAACCTTATCTAAACTAACTTAACTAACTAACTTCTGGATACCTATTTACTGCTAGGTGAATAGAGGCATTCGGTGATAGGAAACGCTACCTACAATTACTGCCCTATTTCTACAAACCTAGCCTATTTCCTAGCCAAAAATAACCTAACCTAACCCTCCAAACCTAGCTTATTTCCTAGCCAAAACTAACCTAACCTAACCAACTCCTGGATACCTATTTACTGCTAGGTGAACAGAGGCATTCGGTGATAAGAAACGTTACCTAAAATTAAAGCTGTTTTTTTCTCTTCATATTTTATTGTTTTTAAATAAATTATAATTTATTTATACTTTATTCATTTTTTTTATTTTTTTACCTATTGCTATTTTACAAGCGTAGCCTATTTCCTAGCCTAAACCAACCTAACCTAACCGAAATATATATATATATATATATATAATATATATATATATATATATATATATATATATATATATATATATATATATATATATATATATATATATATATATATATATATATATATATATACATATATATATATATATATATATATATATATCAGTCAGTGGAATAATACAAATATTACCTTACACAGTCAACTACAAAATAACCAACCTTAACTGTACTTTACCAACATAGCCTAACCAACCCAACTTAACCAACCTAAGCATACATATTATCTAAATTGCTTATTAAACCATATTTATGTTTGTTCTAACCTAAAATTCTAACCTCAAATTCTAATTCTAACCAACCTTACCAACCTTACCAACCAACCTAACCAACCTAATCAACCAACCTAAGCAACCTAACCTAACCAACCAACATAACCAACCTAATCAACCAACCTAAGCAACCTAATCAACCAACCTAAGCAACCTAACCTAACCAACCAACCTAACCTAATTATCCCACCTAACCAACCAACCTAACCAAACAACCCACCTAACCTAACCCACCTAACCAACCAACCAAACCAACCAATCTAACCAACCTAGTCAACCAACCTAAGCTACCTAACCTAACCAACCAACAAAATCAACCAACCAAATCAACCAACCTAATCAACCAACCTAAGCAATCTCACCTAACCAACAAACCTAACCAACCAAACTAACCAACCTAACCTAGCCAACCAGCCTAACTAACCAACCTAACCAACCAACCAGCCTAACCAACCAACCTAACCATCCTAACCAACCAACCTAACCAACCTACCTAACAACCAACCTACCTAACCAACCAACCTAACCAACCAACCTAACCTAACCAACCAACTAACCTAACCAACCTAACCAACCAACCTAACCAACCAACCTAACCAACCTAACGAACCAACCTAACCAACCAACCAACTTAACCAACCAACCTAACCAACCTAACCAACCAACCTAACCAACATAACCTAACCAACCTAACCTAACCAACCTATCCTCGCTTCTTATTATCTGACATGAACCTTTGGTTCATGTCAGAGTACATGAGTGTCTGTGTGCGTGTCCGTGTACTCATGCGGTTTTGGGTCCAGGAAGCTATTTGTGTCGACCCAAATTGCCTCCCTTCTCCCCACCAGAAATCCAGGTGGATTGAAAGACTTCCCAGAGGTCAGTGGATCCAGGTATCCGTACGTGGGAACCCGGACTTCAACCCTTCCCCACATTCTAAGGGGTCAGTCAATCACTCTTCGGCTATCCAGAGAGTCTATCGAAACTGATGCTCCTACATGAGGGGACACACTGAGAAATCTGTGCCCTGTACTTGCAACTGTTCCGACAGGCTCGAACGCAGGTCTATCCAGATTAAGAATATGTTCTATCCGACTAGGCCACGCTGGAGTTGCCTTCAGGATCAAATTTTTCACTTGTATTTATATCTCATAGCAAGGTTAGTTAGTATCTTTTGATCAATAGTTGCAATCATTGATATGTGAAGTTGTTATCTTGTGTTGTCAGTTAGAAATACCTGACAGCTTTGTTTGATGAGGTTGCAGTCCTGACAGGCGGTTTTATGAATGAATGTTGGAGAATTTAGGCTAACTGACATGTGTGTGTGTGTTTAAAAGTATGTATTAATTAATAATTAGTGTGGTGTTTCCAAAAGAGTTTGTGAATGGTAAACAAGTAACCCAATATCTAATATGTGCTATTTTAGGCCTCGTTCTGTAAAATATATGTTTTACTACGAAAGGAAAATCCAGTTTGTGTTTTTCCTTGTTTTATTTCAAGAATAAATAGTACATGGGCGAAGGAACGAAAGTTTTAGCTGGTTAAATATAGCGTTGTGGCCGCAATTTTCTGTGTTGGGCAGGGGAGGGGGATTGTGGGGTAATTGTGGGGGTGGTATGAGGGGTAGGGGTACGGCGGCCTCTATTGTATGGGGTGGGGAGTTTTGGTTTGGGAGGGGTCATTGGGGTATGGAGGGGTCCGGAGGAGCTACAGAGGGAAGTGTGGTTGGGGGGGGGAGGGGAAGGGATGGGGGATGGGTTGGCAGTTAGGTATTTAAATTTAATTTTGTAAGATAGGTTATATAGGGCGAGGTGTTGAGGAAGGAATAAGAAAAGTGTTTGGGACTGAGTTGAGTGTATTAGTTGTTGTGATTGATGTTAGCAGGAAGGTAGGTGGTTGATTTGTGTAGAGATTTGTTAATAATATCATTTGGTTAATAATGTAGGAATTAAGGGTAAGTGATCACTGGAGATAGATATTCAACAGCATATTGAGTGGACAAGTTTTAGCAGGTAGGTAGGCCGGCCGGCAGAGAGAGACAATGAATGAGAAATAGGTAGACGTTTTCTTCATGGATGGTAAACTATTATTAAAATGGCATGTACACATTTCCATGTGCGACATTCTTGTACACACACACACACACACTGACCCACGGAGGACTGCCCAAATATGTATACCATCAGCAGCAGTTGGTGTTCCCAGGCTAGGACACCCATCCAAGTACTAACCAAAGTCAACGGTGCTTAACCTGACTGATGTATGGGACGAGACGCAGTGTTCTCAAGGTGATAGGTAGGTAATATGGCCGTTGCTATTGTATACAAGTAGTAACTAATCACATGTGAGTGAGTGAGACAAGATAATGGTAACTGCGGCGGGCGGGCAGGTAGGCGGAGGATACTCACACATAGCAGCCAATTCTCCATTAATGATAGCACTTATTGCAACTATTTAGTCAAATTAACCAACAACAAATGGACTACTACTAATTCTACTACTACTACTACTGTTGCTCCAAAATAGAAAAGGATGGAATGTCGCCGCTGCCACTGATCTCGCACAAGTTGCTGCTGCTGCTGACAAATAACTCATCTTAGGCCTTGGCTATGCTCTCTTAGGCTTCATTTAGTCAATACATGTAACATCATTGAGTCGGGGGACAGGCAGACAGGCACTTTATACATGTTAGGCTTATAGTGGTCTCCAACACCCACCACCCCACAAGGTCCAACTAGTGACTGACTAACTAACCCTCACTCACTCACCATGCCCCAAGTAGCTAGCTTAATTAGTAACTCCTGGATACCTATTTACTGCTAGGTGAACACAGGCATTCGGTGATAGGAAACGCTACCAACAATTACAGCCTCATTTCTACAAACCTAGCCTAAACCAACCTAATTTAATCAAACCTAACCTAATCTAACCTAATCTAACCTAACCTAAGCTAATCTAACCTAACCTAACCTAACCTAACTAACTCTTGGATACCTATTAACTGCTAGGTAAACAGAGGCAATCGGTGATAGGAAACTCTACCAACAATTAGAACCCTTTTTTTTATTTCTACAAACCTAGCCTATTTCCTAGCCTTAACTAACCTAACCCAATCTAACCTAACCTAACTAACTCCTGGATACCTATTTACTGCTAGGTGAACAGAGGCATTCGGTCATAGGAAACACTACCAACAATTACAGCCCTATTTCTACAAACCTAGGCCTAAACCAACCTAACCTAATCTGACCTAACCTAACCTAACTAACTCCTGGATACCTATTTACTGCTAGGTGAACAGAGGAATTCGGTGATAGGAAACGCTACCAACAATTAAAGCCCTATTTCTTTTTCTACAAACCTAGCCTATTTCTTAGCCAAAACTAACGTAACCTAATCTAACCTAACCTAAACTAACTAACTCCTGGATACTTACTTACTGCTAGGTGAACAGAGGCACTCGGTGATAGGAAACGCTACCAACAATTACAGCCCTATTTCAATTTCTACAAACCTAGCCTATTTCCTAGCCTAAACTAATCTAACCCAATCTAACCTAACTAACTCCTGGATACTTACTTACTACTAGGTGAACAGAGGCATTCGGTGATAGGAAACGTTACCAACAATTACAGCCCTTTTTTCTATTTCTACAAACCTAGCCTATTTCCTAGCCAAAACAAATCTAACCTAATCTAACCTAACCTAACCTATTCTAACTAACTCCTACATACCTATTTACTGCTAGGTGAACAGAGGCATTCGGTGATAAGAATTGCTACCAACAGTTACAGCCCTATTTTTATTTCTACAAACCTAGCCTATTTCCCAGCAATAACTAACCTAACCTAATCTAACCTAACCTAACCTAATTTAACCTAACCTAACCTTATCTAAACTAACTTAACTAACTAACTTCTGGATACCTATTTACTGCTAGGTGAATAGAGGCATTCGGTGATAGGAAACGCTACCTACAATTACTGCCCCTATTTCTACAAACCTAGCATATTTCCTAGCCAAAAATAACCTAACCTAACCCTCCAAACCTAGCTTATTTCCTAGCCAAAACTAACCTAACCTAACCAACTCCTGGATACCTATTTACTGCTAGGTGAACAGAGGCATTCGGTGATAAGAAACGTTACCTAAAATTAAAGCTATTTTTTTCTCTCATATTTTTATTGTTTTTAAATAAATTATAATTTATTTATACTTTATTCATTTTTTTTTATTTTTTTACCTATTGCTATTTTTACAACGTAGCCTATTTCCCTAGCCTAAACCAACCTAACCTAACCGAAATATATATATATATATATATATATATATTATATATATATATATATAGATATATATATATATATATACTATATATATATATATATCAGTCAGTGGAATAATACAAATATTACCTTACACAGTCAACTACAAAATAACCAACCTTAACTGTACTTTACCAACATAGCCTAACCAACCCAACTTAACCAACCTAAGCATACATATTATCTAAATTGCTTATTAAACCATATTTATGTTTGTTCTAACCTAAAATTCTAACCTCAAATTCTAATTCTAACCAACCTTACCAACCTTACCAACCAACCTAACCAACCTAATCAACCAACCTAAGCAACCTAACCTAACCAACCAACATAACCAACCTAATCAACCAACCTAAGCAACCTAATCAACCAACCTAAGCAACCTAACCTAACCAACCAACCTAACCTAATTATCCCACCTAACCAACCAACCTAACCAAACAACCCACCTAACCTAACCCACCTAACCAACCAACCAAACCAACCAATCTAACCAACCTAGTCAACCAACCTAAGCTACCTAACCTAACCAACCAACAAAATCAACCAACCAAATCAACCAACCTAATCAACCAACCTAAGCAATCTCACCTAACCAACAAACCTAACCAACCAAACTAACCAACCTAACCTAGCCAACCAGCCTAACTAACCAACCTAACCAACCAACCAGCCTAACCAACCAACCTAACCATCCTAACCAACCAACCTAACCAACCTACCTAACCAACCAACCTAACCTAACCAACCAACCTAACCAACCAACCTAACCTAACCAACCAACTAACCTAACCAACCTAACCAACCAACCTAACCAACCAACCTAACCAACCTAACGAACCAACCTAACCAACCAACCAACTTAACCAACCAACCTAACCAACCTAACCAACCAACCTAACCAACATAACCTAACCAACCTAACCTAACCAACCTATCCTCGCTTCTTATTATCTGACATGAACCTTTGGTTCATGTCAGAGTACATGAGTGTCTGTGTGCGTGTCCGTGTACTCATGCGGTTTTGGGTCCAGGAAGCTATTTGTGTCGACCCAAATTGCCTCCCTTCTCCCCACCAGAAATCCAGGTGGATTGAAAGACTTCCCAGAGGTCAGTGGATCCAGGTATCCGTACGTGGGAACCCCGGACTTCAACCCTTCCCCACATTCTAAGGGGTCAGTCAATCACTCTTCGGCTATCCAGAGAGTCTATCGAAACTGATGCTCCTACATGAGGGGACACACTGAGAAATCTGTGCCCTGTACTTGCAACTGTTCCGACAGGCTCGAACGCAGGTCTATCCAGATTAAGAATATGTTCTATCCGACTAGGCCACGCTGGAGTTGCCTTCAGGATCAAATTTTTCACTTGTATTTATATCTCATAGCAAGGTTAGTTAGTATCTTTTGATCAACTAGTTGCAATCATTGATATGTGAAGTTGTTATCTTGTGTTGTCAGTTAGAAATACCTGACAGCTTTGTTTGATGAGGTTGCAGTCCTGACAGGCGGTTTTATGAATGAATGTTGGAGAATTTAGGCTAACTGACATGTGTGTGTGTGTTTAAAAGTATGTATTAATTAATAATTAGTGTGGTGTTTCCAAAAGAGTTTGTGAATGGTAAACAAGTAACCCAATATCTAATATGTGCTATTTTAGGCCTCGTTCTGTAAATATATGTTTTACTACGAAAGGAAAATCCAGTTTGTGTTTTTTCCTTGTTTTATTTCAAGAATAAATAGTACATGGGCGAAGGAACGAAAGTTTTAGCTGGTTAAATATAGCGTTGTGGCCGCAATTTTCTGTGTTGGGCAGGGAGGGGGATTGTGGGGTAATTGTGGGGGTGGTATGAGGGGTAGGGGTACGGCGGCCTCTATTGTATGGGGTGGGGAGTTTTGGTTTGGGAGGGGTCATTGGGTATGGAGGGGTCCGGAGGAGCTACAGAGGGAAGTGTGGTTGGGGGGGGGGAGGGGAAGGGATGGGGGATGGGTTGGCAGTTAGGTATTTAAATTTAATTTTGTAAGATAGGTTATATAGGGCGAGGTGTTGAGGAAGGAATAAGAAAAGTGTTTGGGACTGAGTTGAGTGTATTAGTTGTTGTGATTGATGTTAGCAGGAAGGTAGGTGGTTGATTTGTTGTAGAGATTTGTTAATAATATCATTTGGTTAATAATGTAGGAATTAAGGGTAAGTGATCACTGGAGATAGATATTCAACAGCATATTGAGTGGACAAGTTTTAGCAGGTAGGTAGGCCGGCCGGCAGAGAGAGACAATGGAATGAGAAATAGGTAGACGTTTTCTTCATGGATGGTAAACTATTATTAAAATGGCATGTACACATTTCCATGTGCGACATTCTTGTACACACACACACACACACTGACCCACGGAGACTGCCCAAATATGTATACCATCAGCAGCAGTTGGTGTTCCCAGGCATGGACACCCATCCAAGTACTAACCAAAGTCAACGGTGCTTAACCTGACTGATGTATGGGACGAGACGCAGTGTTCTCAAGGTGATAGGTAGGTAATATGGCCGTTGCTATTGTATACAAGTAGTAACTAATCACATGTGAGTGAGTGAGACAAGATAATGGTAACTGCGGCGGGCGGGCAGGTAGGCGGAGGATACTCACACATAGCAGCCAATTCTCCATTAATGATAGCACTTATTGCAACTATTTAGTCAAATTAACCAACAACAAATGGACTACTACTAATTCTACTACTACTACTACTGTTGCTCCAAAATAGAAAAGGATGGAATGTCGCCGCTGCCACTGATCTCGCACAAGTTGCTGCTGCTGCTGACAAATAACTCATCTTAGGCCTTGGCTATGCTCTCTTAGGCTTCATTTAGTCAATACATGTAACATCATTGAGTCGGGGGACAGGCAGACAGGCACTTTATACATGTTAGGCTTATAGTGGTCTCCAACACCCACCACCCCACAAGGTCCAACTAGTGACTGACTAACTAACCCTCACTCACTCACCATGCCCCAAGTAGCTAGCTTAATTAGTAACTCCTGGATACCTATTTACTGCTAGGTGAACACAGGCATTCGGTGATAGGAAACGCTACCAACAATTACAGCCTCATTTCTACAAACCTAGCCTAAACCAACCTAATTTAATCAAACCTAACCTAATCTAACCTAATCTAACCTAACCTAAGCTAATCTAACCTAACCTAACCTAACCTAACTAACTCTTGGATACCTATTAACTGCTAGGTAACAGAGGCAATCGGTGATAGGAAACTCTACCAACAATTAGAACCCTTTTTTTATTTCTACAAACCTAGCCTATTTCCTAGCCTTAACTAACCTAACCCAATCTAACCTAACCTAACTAACTCCTGGATACCTATTTACTGCTAGGTGAACAGAGGCATTCGGTCATAGGAAACACTACCAACAATTACAGCCCTATTTCTACAAACCTAGGCCTAAACCAACCTAACCTAATCTGACCTAACCTAACCTAACTAACTCCTGGATACCTATTTACTGCTAGGTGAACAGAGGAATTCGGTGATAGGAAACGCTACCAACAATTAAAGCCCTATTTCTTTTTCTACAAACCTAGCCTATTTCTTAGCCAAAACTAACGTAACCTAATCTAACCTAACCTAACTAACTAACTCCTGGATACTTACTTACTGCTAGGTGAACAGAGGCACTCGGTGATAGGAAACGCTACCAACAATTACAGCCCTATTTCAATTTTCTACAAACCTAGCCTATTTCCTAGCCTAAACTAATCTAACCCAATCTAACCTAACTAACTCCTGGATACTTACTTACTACTAGGTGAACAGAGGCATTCGGTGATAGGAAACGTTACCAACAATTACAGCCCTTTTTCTATTTCTACAAACCTAGCCTATTTCCTAGCCAAAACAAATCTAACCTAATCTAACCTAACCTAACCTATTCTAACTAACTCCTACATACCTATTTACTGCTAGGTGAACAGAGGCATTCGGTGATAAGAATTGCTACCAACAGTTACAGCCCTATTTTTATTTCTACAAACCTAGCCTATTTCCCAGCAATAACTAACCTAACCTAATCTAACCTAACCTAACCTAATTTAACCTAACCTAACCTTATCTAAACTAACTTAACTAACTAACTTCTGGATACCTATTTACTGCTAGGTGAATAGAGGCATTCGGTGATAGGAAACGCTACCCTACAATTACTGCCCTATTTCTACAAACCTAGCCTATTTCCTAGCCAAAAATAACCTAACCTAACCCTCCAAACCTAGCTTATTTCCTAGCCAAAACTAACCTAACCTAACCAACTCCTGGATACCTATTTACTGCTAGGTGAACAGAGGCATTCGGTGATAAGAAACGTTACCTAAAATTAAAGCTAGTTTTTTTCTCTTCATATTTTTATTGTTTTTAAATAAATTATAATTTATTTATACTTTATTCATTTTTTTTATTTTTTTACCTATTGCTATTTTTACAAGCGTAGCCTATTTCCTAGCCTAAACCAACCTAACCTAACCGAAATATATATATACTATATATATATATATATATATATATATATATATATATATATATATATATATATATATATATATATATATATATATATATATATATTATATATATATATATATATATATATATCAGTCAGTGGAATAATACAAATATTACCTTACACAGTCAACTACAAATAACCAACCTTAACTGTACTTACCAACATAGCCTAACCAACCCAACTTAACCAACCTAAGCATACATATTATCTAAATTGCTTATTAAACCATATTTATGTTTGTTCTAACCTAAAATTCTAACCTCAAATTCTAATTCTAACCAACCTTACCAACCTTACCAACCAACCTAACCAACCTAATCAACCAACTAAGCAACCTAACCTAACCAACCAACATAACCAACCTAATCAACCAACCTAAGCACCTAATCAACCAACCTAAGCAACCTAACCTAACCAACCAACCTAACCTAATTATCCCACCTAACCAACCAACCTAACCAAACACCCACCTAACCTAACCCACCTAACCAACCAACCAAACCAACCAATCTAACCAACCTAGTCAACCAACCTAAGCTACCTAACCTAACCAACCAACAAAATCAACCAACCAAATCAACCAACCTAATCAACCAACCTAAGCAATCTCACCTAACCAACAACCTAACCAACCAAACTAACCAACCTAACCTAGCCAACCAGCCTAACTAACCAACCTAAACCAACCAACCAGCCTAACCAACCAACCTAACCATCCTAACCAACCAACCTAACCAACCTACCTAACCAACCAACCTAACCTAACCAACCAACCTAACCAACCAACCTAACCTAACCAACCAACTAACCTAACCAACCTAACCAACCAACCTAACCAACCAACCTAACCAACCTAATGAACCAACCTAACCAACCAACCAACTTAACCAACCAACCTAACCAACCTAACCAACCAACCTAACCAACATAACCTAACCAACCTAACCTAACCAACCTATCCTCGCTTCTTATTATCTGACATGAACCTTTGGTTCATGTCAGAGTACATGAGTGTCTGTGTGCGTGTCCGTGTACTCATGCGGTTTTGGGTCCAGGAAGCTATTTGTGTCGACCCAAATTGCCTCCCTTCTCCCCACCAGAAATCCAGGTGGATTTGAAAGACTTCCCAGAGGTCAGTGGATCCAGGTATCCGTACGTGGGAACCCGGACTTCAACCCTTCCCCACATTCTAAGGGGTCAGTCAATCACTCTTCGGCTATCCAGAGAGTCTATCGAAACTGATGCTCCTACATGAGGGGACACACTGAGAAATCTGTGCCCTGTACTTGCAACTGTTCCGACAGGCTCGAACGCAGGTCTATCCAGATTAAGAATATGTTCTATCCGACTAGGCCACGCTGGAGTTGCCTTCAGGATCAAATTTTTCACTTGTATTTATATCTCATAGCAAGGTTAGTTAGTATCTTTTGATCACTAGTTGCAATCATTGATATGTGAAGTTGTTATCTTGTGTTGTCAGTTAGAAATACCTGACAGCTTTGTTTGATGAGGTTGCAGTCCTGACAGGCGGTTTTATGAATGAATGTTGGAGAATTTAGGCTAACTGACATGTGTGTGTGTGTTTAAAAGTATGTATTAATTAATAATTAGTGTGGTGTTTCCAAAAGAGTTGTGAATGGTAAACAAGTAACCCAATATCTAATATGTGCTATTTTAGGCCTCGTTCTGTAAAATATATGTTTTACTACGAAAGGAAAATCCAGTTTGTGTTTTTCCTTGTTTTATTTCAAGAATAAATAGTACATGGGCGAAGGAACGAAAGTTTTTAGCTGGTTAAATATAGCGTTGTGGCCGCAATTTTCTGTGTTGGGCAGGGGAGGGGGATTTGTGGGGTAATTGTGGGGGTGGTATGAGGGGTAGGGGGTACGGCGGCCTCTATTGTATGGGGTGGGGAGTTTTGGTTTGGGGAGGGGTCATTGGGGTATGGAGGGGTCCGGAGGAGCTACAGAGGGAAGTGTGGTTGGGGGGGGGGAGGGGAAGGGATGGGGGATGGGTTGGCAGTTAGGTATTTAAATTTAATTTTGTAAGATAGGTTATATAGGGCGAGGTGTTGAGGAAGGAATAAGAAAAGTGTTTGGGACTGAGTTGAGTGTATTAGTTGTTGTGATTGATGTTAGCAGGAAGGTAGGTGGTTGATTTGTGTAGAGATTTGTTAATAATATCATTTGGTTAATAATGTAGGAATTAAGGGTAAGTGATCACTGGAGATAGATATTCAACAGCATATTGAGTGGACAAGTTTTAGCAGGTAGGTAGGCCGGCCGGCAGAGAGAGACAATGGAATGAGAAATAGGTAGACGTTTCTTCATGGATGGTAAACTATTATTAAATGGCATGTACACATTTCCATGTGCGACATTCTTGTACACACACACACACACACTGACCCACGGAGACTGCCCAAATATGTATACCATCAGCAGCAGTTGGTGTTCCCAGGCTGGACACCCATCCAAGTACTAACCAAAGTCAACGGTGCTTAACCTGACTGATGTATGGGACGAGACGCAGTGTTCTCAAGGTGATAGGTAGGTAATATGGCCGTTGCTATTGTATACAAGTAGTAACTAATCACATGTGAGTGAGTGAGTGAGACAAGATAATGGTAACTGCGGCGGGCGGGCAGGTAGGCGGAGGATACTCACACATAGCAGCCAATTCTCCATTAATGATAGCACTTATTGCAACTATTTAGTCAAATTAACCAACAACAAATGGACTACTACTAATTCTACTACTACTACTACTGTTGCTCCAAATAGAAAAGGATGGAATGTCGCCGCTGCCACTGATCTCGCACAAGTTGCTGCTGCTGCTGACAAATAACTCATCTTAGGCCTTGGCTATGCTCTCTTAGGCTTCATTTAGTCAATACATGTAACATCATTGAGTCGGGGGACAGGCAGGACAGGCACTTTATACATGTTAGGCTTATAGTGGTCTCCAACACCCACCACCCCACAAGGTCCAACTAGTGACTGACTAACTAACCCTCACTCACTCACCATGCCCCAAGTAGCTAGCTTAATTAGTAACTCCTGGATACCTATTTACTGCTAGGTGAACACAGGCATTCGGTGATAGGAAACGCTACCAACAATTACAGCCTCATTTCTACAAACCTAGCCTAAACCAACCTAATTTAATCAAACCTAACCTAATCTAACCTAATCTAACCTAACCTAAGCTAATCTAACCTAACCTAACCTAACCTAACTAACTCTTGGATACCTATTAACTGCTAGGTAAACAGAGGCAATCGGTGATAGGAAACTCTACCAACAATTAGAACCCTTTTTTTATTTCTACAAACCTAGCCTATTTCCTAGCCTTAACTAACCTAACCCAATCTAACCTAACCTAACTAACTCCTGGATACCTATTTACTGCTAGGTGAACAGAGGCATTCGGTCATAGGAAACACTACCAACAATTACAGCCCTATTTCTACAAACCTAGGCCTAAACCAACCTAACCTAATCTGACCTAACCTAACCTAACTAACTCCTGGATACCTATTTACTGCTAGGTGAACAGAGGAATTCGGTGATAGGAAACGCTACCAACAATTAAAGCCCTATTTCTTTTTCTACAAACCTAGCCTATTTCTTAGCCAAAACTAACGTAACCTAATCTAACCTAACCTAAACTAACTAACTCCTGGATACTTACTTACTGCTAGGTGAACAGAGGCACTCGGTGATAGGAAACGCTACCAACAATTACAGCCCTATTTCAATTTCTACAAACCTAGCCTATTTCCTAGCCTAAACTAATCTAACCCAATCTAACCTAACTAACTCCTGGATACTTACTTACTACTAGGTGAACAGAGGCATTCGGTGATAGGAAACGTTACCAACAATTACAGCCCTTTTTCTATTTCTACAAACCTAGCCTATTTCCTAGCCAAAACAAATCTAACCTAATCTAACCTAACCTAACCTATTCTAACTAACTCCTACATACCTATTTTACTGCTAGGTGAACAGAGGCATTCGGTGATAAGAATTGCTACCAACAGTTACAGCCCTATTTTTATTTCTACAAACCTAGCCTATTTCCCAGCAATAACTAACCTAACCTAATCTAACCTAACCTAACCTAATTTAACCTAACCTAACCTTATCTAAACTAACTTAACTAACTAACTTCTGGATACCTATTTACTGCTAGGTGAATAGAGGCATTCGGTGATAGGAACGCTACCTACAATTACTGCCCTATTTCTACAAACCTAGCCTATTTCCTAGCCAAAATAACCTAACCTAACCCTCCAAACCTAGCTTATTTCCTAGCCAAAACTAACCTAACCTAACCAACTCCTGGATACCTATTTACTGCTAGGTGAACAGAGGCATTCGGTGATAAGAAACGTACCTAAAATTAAAGCTGTTTTTTTCTCTTCATATTTTTATTGTTTTTAAATAAATTATAATTTATTTATACTTTATTCATTTTTTTTTATTTTTTACCTATTGCTATTTTTACAAGCGTAGCCTATTTCCTAGCCTAAAACCAACCTAACCTAACCGAAATATATATATATATATATATATATATATATATATATATATATATAATATATATATATATATATATATATATATATATATATATATATATATATATATATATTACATATATATATATATATATATATATATATATATCAGTCAGTGGAATAATACAAATATTACCTTACACAGTCAACTACAAAATAACCAACCTTAACTGTACTTTACCACATAGCCTAACCAACCCAACTTAACCAACCTAAGCATACATATTATCTAAATTGCTTATTAAACCATATTTATGTTTGTTCTAACCTAAAATTCTAAACCTCAAATTCTAATTCTAACCAACCTTACCAACCTTACCAACCAACCTAACCAACCTAATCAACCCAACCTAAGCAACCTAACCTAACCAACCAACATAACCAACCTAATCAACCAACCTAAGCAACCTAATCAACCAACCTAAGCAACCTAACCTAACCAACCAACCTAACCTAATTATCCCACCTAACCAACCAACCTAACCAAACAACCCACCTAACCTAACCCACCTAACCAACCAACCAAACCAACCAATCTAACCAACCTAGTCAACCAACCTAAGCTACCTAACCTAACCTAACCAACAAAATCAACCAACCAAATCAACCAACCTAATCAACCAACCTAAGCAATCTCACCTAACCAACAACCTAACCAACCAAACTAACCAACCTAACCTAGCCAACCAGCCTAACTAACCAACCTAACCAACCAACCAGCCTAACCAACCAACCTAACCATCCTAACCAACCAACCTAACCAACCTACCTAACCAACCAACCTAACCTAACCAACCACCTAACCAACCAACCTAACCTAACCAACCAACTAACCTAACCAACCTAACCAACCAACCTAACCAACCAACCTAACCAACCTAATGAACCAACCTAACCAACCAACCAACTTAACCAACCAACCTAACCAACCTAACCAACCAACCTAACCAACATAACCTAACCAACCTAACCTAACCAACCTATCCTCGCTTCTTATTATCTGACATGAACCTTTGGTTCATGTCAGAGTACATGAGTGTCTGTGTGCGTGTCCGTGTACTCATGCGGTTTTGGGTCCAGGAAGCTATTTGTGTCGACCCAAATTGCCTCCCTTCTCCCCACCTGAAATCCAGGTGGATTGAAAGACTTCCCAGAGGTCAGTGGATCCAGGTATCCGTACGTGGGCCCCGGACTTCAACCCTTCCCCACATTCTAAGGGGTCAGTCAATCACTCTTCGGCTATCCAGAGAGTCTATCGAAACTGATGCTCCTACATGAGGGGACACACAGAGAAATCTGTGCCCTGTACTTGCAACTGTTCCGACAGGCTCGAACGCAGGTCTATCCAGATTAAGAATATGTTCTATCCGACTAGGCCACGCTGGAGTTGCCTTCAGGATCAAATTTTTCACTTGTATTTATATCTCATAGCAAGGTTAGTTAGTATCTTTTGATCAACAGTTGCAATCATTGATATGTGAAGTTGTTATCTTGTGTTGTCAGTTAGAAATACCTGACAGCTTTGTTTGATGAGGTTGCAGTCCTGACAGGCGGTTTTATGAATGAATGTTGGAGAATTTAGGCTAACTGACATGTGTGTGTGTGTTTAAAAGTATGTATTAATTAATAATTAGTGTGGTGTTTCCAAAAGAGTTTGTGAATGGTAAACAAGTAACCCAATATCTAATATGTGCTATTTTAGGCCTCGTTCTGTAAAATATATGTTTTACTACGAAAGGAAAATCCAGTTTGTGTTTTTCCTTGATTTATTTCAAGAATAAATAGTACATGGGCGAAGGAACGAAAGTTTTAGCTGGTTAAATATAGCGTTGTGGCCGCAATTTTCTGTGTTGGGCAGGGGAGGGGGATTGTGGGGTAATTGTGGGGGTGGTATGAGGGGTAGGGGTACGGCGGCCTCTATTGTATGGGGTGGGGAGTTTTGGTTTGGGAGGGGTCATTGGGGTATGGAGGGGTCCGGAGGAGCTACAGAGGGAAGTGTGGTTGGGGGGGGGGGAGGGGAAGGGATGGGGGATGGGTTGGCAGTTAGGTATTTAAATTTAATTTTGTAAGATAGGTTATATAGGGCGAGGTGTTGAGGAAGGAATAAGAAAAGTGTTTGGGACTGAGTTGAGTGTATTAGTTGTTGTGATTGATGTTAGCAGGAAGGTAGGTGGTTGATTTGTGTAGAGATTTGTTAATGAGATCATTTGGTTAATAATGTAGGAATTAAGGGTAAGTGATCACTGGAGATAGATATTCAACAGCATATTGAGTGGACAAGTTTTAGCAGGTAGGTAGGCCGGCCGGCAGAGAGAGACAATGGAATGAGAAATAGGTAGACGTTTTCTTCATGGATGGTAAACTATTATTAAAATGGCATGTACACATTTCCATGTGCGACATTCTTGTACACACACACACACACACTGACCCACGGAGACTGCCCAAATATGTATACCATCAGCAGCAGTTGGTGTTCCCAGGCAGGACACCCATCCAAGTACTAACCAAAGTCAACGGTGCTTAACCTGACTGATGTATGGGACGAGACGCAGTGTTCTCAAGGTGATAGGTAGGTAATATGGCCGTTGCTATTGTATACAAGTAGTAACTAATCACATGTGAGTGAGTGAGACAAGATAATGGTAACTGCGGCGGGCGGGCAGGTAGGCGGAGGATACTCACACATAGCAGCCAATTCTCCATTAATGATAGCACTTATTGCAACTATTTAGTCAAATTAACCAACAACAAATGGACTACTACTAATTCTACTACTACTACTACTGTTGCTCCAAAATAAAAGGATGGAATGTCGCCGCTGCCACTGATCTCGCACAAGTTGCTGCTGCTGCTGACAAATAACTCATCTTAGGCCTTGGCTATGCTCTCTTAGGCTTCATTTAGTCAATACATGTAACATCATTGAGTCGGGGGACAGGCAGACAGGCACTTTATACATGTTAGGCTTATAGTGGTCTCCAACACCCACCACCCCACAAGGTCCAACTAGTGACTGACTAACTAACCCTCACTCACTCACCATGCCCCAAGTAGCTAGCTTAATTAGTAACTCCTGGATACCTATTTACTGCTAGGTGAACACAGGCATTCGGTGATAGGAAACGCTACCAACAATTACAGCCTCATTTCTACAAACCTAGCCTAAACCAACCTAATTTAATCAAACCTAACCTAATCTAACCTAATCTAACCTAACCTAAGCTAATCTAACCTAACCTAACCTAACCTAACTAACTCTTGGATACCTATTAACTGCTAGGTAAACAGAGGCAATCGGTGATAGGAAACTCTACCAACAATTAGAACCCTTTTTTTATTTCTACAAACCTAGCCTATTTCCTAGCCTTAACTAACCTAACCCAATCTAACCTAACCTAACTAACTCCTGGATACCTATTTACTGCTAGGTGAACAGAGGCATTCGGTCATAGGAAACACTACCAACAATTACAGCCCTATTTCTACAAACCTAGGCCTAAACCAACCTAACCTAATCTGACCTAACCTAACCTAACTAACTCCTGGATACCTATTTACTGCTAGGTGAACAGAGGAATTCGGTGATAGGAAACGCTACCAACAATTAAAGCCCTATTTCTTTTTCTACAAACCTAGCCTATTTCTTAGCCAAAACTAACGTAACCTAATCTAACCTAACCTAAACTAACTAACTCCTGGATACTTACTTACTGCTAGGTGAACAGAGGCACTCGGTGATAGGAAACGCTACCAACAATTACAGCCCTATTTCAATTTTCACAAACCTAGCCTATTTCCTAGCCTAAACTAATCTAACCCAATCTAACCTAACTAACTCCTGGATACTTACTTACTACTAGGTGAACAGAGGCATTCGGTGATAGGAAACGTTACCAACAATTACAGCCCTTTTTCTATTTCTACAAACCTAGCCTATTTCCTAGCCAAAACAAATCTAACCTAATCTAACCTAACCTAACCTATTCTAACTAACTCCTACATACCTATTTACTGCTAGGTGAACAGAGGCATTCGGTGATAAGAATTGCTACCAACAGTTACAGCCCTATTTTTATTTCTACAAACCTAGCCTATTTCCCAGCAATAACTAACCTAACCTAATCTAACCTAACCTAACCTAATTTAACCTAACCTAACCTTATCTAAACTAACTTACTAACTAACTTCTGGATACCTATTTACTGCTAGGTGAATAGAGGCATTCGGTGATAGGAAACGCTACCTACAATTACTGCCCTATTTCTACAAACCTAGCCTATTTCCTAGCCAAAAATAACCTAACCTAACCCTCCAAACCTAGCTTATTTCCTAGCCAAAACTAACCTAACCTAACCAACTCCTGGATACCTATTTACTGCTAGGTGAACAGAGGCATTCGGTGATAAGAAACGTTACCTAAAATTAAAGCTATTTTTTTCTCTTCATATTTTATTGTTTTTAAATAAATTATAATTTATTTATACTTTATTCATTTTTTTATTTTTTACCTATTGCTATTTTTACAAACGTAGCCTATTTCCTAGCCTAAACCAACCTAACCTAACCGAAATATATATATATATATATATATATATATATATATATATATATATATATATATATATATATATATATATATATATATATATATATATATATATATATATATATATATATATATCAGTCAGTGGAATAATACAAATATTACCTTACACAGTCAACTACAAAATAACCAACCTTAACTGTACTTTACCAACATAGCCTAACCAACCCAACTTAACCAACCTAAGCATACATATTATCTAAATTGCTTATTAAACCATATTTATGTTTGTTCTAACCTAAAATTCTAACCTCAAATTCTAATTCTAACCAACCTTACCAACCTTACCAACCAACCTAACCAACCTAATCAACCAACCTAAGCAACCTAACCTAACCAACTAACATAACCAACCTAATCAACCAACCTAAGCAACCTAATCAACCAACCTAAGCAACCTAACCTAACCAACCAACCTAACCTAATTATCCCACCTAACCAACCAACTAACCAAACAACCCACCTAACCTAACCCACCTAACCAACCAAACCAACCCTAACCAACCTAGTCAACCAACCTAAGCTACCTAACCAACCAACCAACAAAATCAACCAACCAAATCAACCAACCTAATCAACCAACCTAAGCAATCTCACCTAACCAACAAACCTAACCAACCAAACTAACCAACCTAACCTAGCCAACCAGCCTAACTAACCAACCTAACCAACCAACCAGCCTAACCAACCAACCTAACCATCCTAACCAACCAACCTAACCAACCTACCTAACCAACCAACCTAACCTAACCAACCAACCTAACCAACCTAACCTAACCAACCAACCAACCTAACCAACCTAACCAACCAACCTAACCAACCAACCTAACCAACCTAACGAACCAACCTAACCAACCAACCAACTTAACCAACCAACCTAACCAACCTAACCAACCAACCTAACCAACATAACCTAACCAACCTAACCTAACCAACCTATCCTCGCTTCTTATTATCTGACACGAACCTTTGGTTCGTGTCAGAGTCCATGAGTGTCTGTGTGCGTGTCCGTGTACTCATGCGGTTTTGGGTCCAGGAAGCTATTTGTGTCGACCCAAATTGCCTCCCTTCTCCCCACCTGAAATCCAGGTGGATTGAAAGACTTCCCAGAGGTCAGTGGATCCAGGTATCCGTACGTGGGCCCCCGGACTTCAACCCTTCCCCACATTCTAAGGGGTCAGTCAATCACTCTTCGGCTATCCAGAGAGTCTATCGAAACTGATGCTCCTACATGAGGGGACACACAGAGAAATCTGTGCCCTGTACTTGCAACTGTTCCGACAGGCTCGAACGCAGGTCTATCCAGATTAAGAATATGTTCTATCCGACTAGGCCACGCTGGAGTTGCCTTCAGGATCAAATTTTTCACTTGTATTTATATCTCATAGCAAGGTTAGTTAGTATCTTTTGATCAACAGTTGCAATCATTGATATGTGAAGTTGTTATCTTGTGTTGTCAGTTAGAAATACCTGACAGCTTTGTTTGATGAGGTTGCAGTCCTGACAGGCGGTTTTATGAATGAATGTTGGAGAATTTAGGCTAACTGACATGTGTGTGTGTGTTTAAAAGTATGTATTAATTAATAATTAGTGTGGTGTTTCCAAAAGAGTTTGTGAATGGTAAACAAGTAACCCAATATCTAATATGTGCTATTTTAGGCCTCGTTCTGTAAAATATATGTTTTACTACGAAAGGAAAATCCAGTTTGTGTTTTTCCTTGTTTTATTTCAAGAATAAATAGTACATGGGCGAAGGAACGAAAGTTTTAGCTGGTTAAATATAGCGTTGTGGCCGCAATTTTCTGTGTTGGGCAGGGGAGGGGGATTGTGGGGTAATTGTGGGGGTGGTATGAGGGGTAGGGGTACGGCGGCCTCTATTGTATGGGGTGGGGAGTTTTGGTTTGGGAGGGGTCATTGGGGTATGGAGGGGTCCGGAGGAGCTACAGAGGGAAGTGTGGTTGGGGGGGGGGAGGGGAAGGGATGGGGGATGGGTTGGCAGTTAGGTATTTAAATTTAATTTTGTAAGATAGGTTATATAGGGCGAGGTGTTGAGGAAGGAATAAGAAAAGTGTTTGGGACTGAGTTGAGTGTATTAGTTGTTGTGATTGATGTTAGCAGGAAGGTAGGTGGTTGATTTGTGTAGAGATTTGTTAATGAGATCATTTGGTTAATAATGTAGGAATTAAGGGTAAGTGATCACTGGAGATAGATATTCAACAGCATATTGAGTGGACAAGTTTTAGCAGGTAGGTAGGCCGGCCGGCAGAGAGAGACAATGGAATGAGAAATAGGTAGACGTTTTCTTCATGGATGGTAAACTATTATTAAAATGGCATGTACACATTTCCATGTGCGACATTCTTGTACACACACACACACACACTGACCCACGGAGACTGCCCAAATATGTATACCATCAGCAGCAGTTGGTGTTCCCAGGCAGGACACCCATCCAAGTACTAACCAAAGTCAACGGTGCTTAACCTGACTGATGTATGGGACGAGACGCAGTGTTCTCAAGGTGATAGGTAGGTAATATGGCCGTTGCTATTGTATACAAGTAGTAACTAATCACATGTGAGTGAGTGAGACAAGATAATGGTAACTGCGGCGGGCGGGCAGGTAGGCGGAGGATACTCACACATAGCAGCCAATTCTCCATTAATGATAGCACTTATTGCAACTATTTAGTCAAATTAACCAACAACAAATGGACTACTACTAATTCTACTACTACTACTACTGTTGCTCCAAAATATAAAAGGATGGAATGTCGCCGCTGCCACTGATCTCGCACAAGTTGCTGCTGCTGCTGACAAATAACTCATCTTAGGCCTTGGCTATGCTCTCTTAGGCTTCATTTAGTCAATACATGTAACATCATTGAGTCGGGGGACAGGCAGACAGGCACTTTATACATGTTAGGCTTATAGTGGTCTCCAACACCCACCACCCCACAAGGTCCAACTAGTGACTGACTAACTAACCCTCACTCACTCACCATGCCCCAAGTAGCTAGCTTAATTAGTAACTCCTGGATACCTATTTACTGCTAGGTGAACACAGGCATTCGGTGATAGGAAACGCTACCAACAATTACAGCCTCATTTCTACAAACCTAGCCTAAACCAACCTAATTTAATCAAACCTAACCTAATCTAACCTAATCTAACCTAACCTAAGCTAATCTAACCTAACCTAACCTAACCTAACTAACTCTTGGATACCTATTAACTGCTAGGTAAACAGAGGCAATCGGTGATAGGAAACTCTACCAACAATTAGAACCCTTTTTTATTTCTACAAACCTAGCCTATTTCCTAGCCTTAACTAACCTAACCCAATCTAACCTAACCTAACTAACTCCTGGATACCTATTTACTGCTAGGTGAACAGAGGCATTCGGTGATAGGAAACACTACCAACAATTACAGCCCTATTTCTACAAACCTAGGCCTAAACCAACCTAACCTAATCTGACCTAACCTAATAACTAACACTCCTGGATACCTATTTACTGCTAGGTGAACAGAGGAATTCGGTGATAGGAAACGCTACCAACAATTAAAGCCCTATTTCTTTTCTACAAACCTAGCCTATTTCTTAGCCAAAACTAACGTAACCTAATCTAACCTAACCTAAACTAACTAACTCCTGGATACTTACTTACTGCTAGGTGAACAGAGGCACTCGGTGATAGGAAACGCTACCAACAATTACAGCCCTATTTCAATTTCTACAAACCTAGCCTATTTCCTAGCCTAAACTAATCTAACCCAATCTAACCTAACTAACTCCTGGATACTTACTTACTACTAGGTGAACAGAGGCATTCGGTGATAGGAAACGTTACCAACAATTACAGCCCTTTTTCTATTTCTACAAACCTAGCCTATTTCCTAGCCAAAACAAAAAAATCTAACCTAACCT
>NW_027190221.1:0-48454 GCF_040958095.1 Procambarus clarkii | reverse complement strand
ATGAGAACTAGAGAAGACATGATCACAACATACTAAATGATAAACGTCAAAATATAGCTAAATTCGATGATTTTTCGTACGAAACAAAATGCAAGAAAACTTGCTTAAAATGCAATATTATGCGAAATTCTGAGATTTGAAGGCCAAATCATATATCGTGATACTACATGAAATAGAATCGAAATATTGGTAAAACTCAATATATTTACGTAGTATCAAACTACATGAAAAACGTGAAAAAAGTCACTATTTAACCATATTTGAGGATTTTAACTTCAAATCATAGAGCGAGGTTTCGTATTATTTTAATCCAAGAAAAGACATATGACAATGTTGTTTCCAATACAAATTATAAAAATCAATGTGTTTTCATTAGAATTAACTAAAATGTTCCTGATTTTCCGTTTATATTACCGAGGGAAGATGTACACGTAAAACCGCTCTAATCCGGCTGAAACGTCGATATATGCAATAAAAACCGAACTTCTCCCCTTTTCATTATCTTACTCAGTATTTTAACGAGAAACAAATAGTTGATTGAAAATGAAGTATTTAAGGTTATTATCTAATCAATTATGTGTTTGCATAATTTTTATCGTATATATATGAATTAAAACCCATAGACTGAAAATTCACAGAAACGTGGAAAACGGCAAAATATTGCCTAATTCGATGATATTTTGTTTAAGTCACATAAAGGAAAAGGGGATGATAAACGTCAAAATATTGCTAAATTCGATGATTTTTCGAACGAAACAAAAGGCAAGAAAACTTGCTTAAAATGCAATATTATGCGAAATTCTGAGATTTGAAGGCCAAATCACATATCGTGATACTACATGAAATAGTATCGAAATATTGGTAAAAATGAATATATTTACGTTATATTAAACTACATGAAAACGTAAAAAAAGTTAATATTTAACCATATATGAGGATTTTAACTTTAAATCATAGAGCGAGGTTTCGTATTATTTAGATCCAAGAAAAGACATGACAGTGTTGTTACCAATACAAATGATAAAAATCAATGTGTTTTCATTAGTATTAACTAAAATGTTCCTGATTTTCTGTTTATATTACCGATGGAAGATGTACACGAAAATCGCTCTATTCCGGCTGAAACGTCGATATATGCAATAAAAACAGAACTTCTCCCCTTTTCAATATCTTACTCAGTATTTTAACGAGAAACAAATAGTTGATTGAAAATGAATTATTTAAGGTTATTATCTAATCAATTATGTGTTTGCATAATTTTTATCGTATATATATGAATTAATACCAATAGACTGAAAATTCACAAAAACGTGGAAAACGGCAAAATATTGCCTAATTCGATGATATTTTGTTTAAGTCACATAAAGGAAAAGGGGATGATAAACATCAAAATATTGCTAAATTCGATGATTTTTCGTACGAAACAAAAGGCAAGAAAATTTGCTTAAAATGCAATATTATGCGAAATTCTGAGATTTGAAGGCCAAATCACATATCGTGATACTACATGAAATAGTATCGAAATATTGGTAAAAATGAATATATTTACTACAAACTTTATATCAAATATTTATATCAAACTACATGAAAAACGTGAAAAAAGTCAATATTTAACCATATATGAGGATTTTAACTTCAAATCATAGAGCGAGGTATCGTATTATTTAGATCCAAGAAAAGACTTGACAGTGTTGTTACCAATACAAATGATAAAAATCAATGTGTTTTCATTAGTATTAACTAAAATGTTCCTGATTTTCTGTTTATATTACCGATGGAAGATGTACACGAAAATAGCTCTATTCCGGCTGAAACGTCGATATATGCAATAAAAACAGAACTTCTCCCCTTTTCAATATCTTACTCAGTATTTTAACGTGAAAGAAATAGTTGATTGAAAATGAAGTATTTAAGGTTATTATCTAATCAATTATGTGTTTGCATAATTTTTATCGTATATATATGAATTAATACCCATAGACTGAAAATTCACAAAAACGTGGAAAAACCGCAAAATATTGCCTAATTCGATGATATTTTGTTTAAATCAAATAAAGGAAAAGGGGATGATAAACGTCAAAATATTGCTAAATTCGATGATTTTTCGTACGAAACAAAATGCAAGAAAACTTGCTTAAAATGCAATATTATGCGAAATTCTGAGATTTGAAGGCCAAATCACATATCGTGATACTACATGAAATAGAATCGAAATATTAGTAACACTCAATATATTTACGTAGTATCAAACTACATGAAAAACGTGAAAAAAGTCACTATTTAACCATATTTGAGGATTTTAACTTCAAATCATAGAGAGAGGTTTCGTATTATTTAGATCCAAGAAAAGACATATGACAATGTTGTTTCCAATACAAATGATAAAAATGAATGTGTTTTCATTAGAATTAACTAAAATGTTCCTGATTTTCGTTTATATTACCGAGGGAAGATGTACACGTAAAACCGCTCTAATCCGGCTGAAACGTCGATATATGCAATAAAAACCGAACTTCTCCCCTTTTCAATATCTTACTCAGTATTTTACGAGAAACAAATAGATGATTGAAAATGAAGTATTTAAGGTTATTATCTAATCAATTATGTGTTTGCATAATTTTTATCGTATATATATGAAATAATACCCATAGAGTGAAAATTCACAAAAACGTGGAAAAACCGCAAAATATTGCCTAATTCGATGATATTTTGTTTAAGTCACATAAAGGAAAAGGGGATGGTAAACGTCAAAATATTGCTAAATTCGATGATTTTTCGTACGAAACAAAAGGCAAGAAAACTTGCTTAAAATGCAATATTATGCGAAATTCTGAGATTTGAAGGCCAAATCACATATCGTGATACTACATGAAATAGCATCGAAATATTGGTAAAAATGAATATATTTACGTAGTATCAAACTACATGAAAAACGTGAAAAAAGTCACTATTTAACCATATTTGAGGATTTTAACTTCAAATCATAGAGCGAGGTGTCGTATTATTTAGATCCAAGAAAAGACATATGACAATGTTGTTTCCAATACAAATTATAAAAATCAATGTGTTTTCATTAGAATTAACTAAAATGTTCCTGATTTTCCGTTTATATTACCGAGGGAAGATGTACACGTAAAACCGCTCTAATCTGGCTGAAACGTCGATATATGCAATAAAAACCGAACTTCTCCCCTTTTCATTATCTTACTCAGTATTTTAACGAGAAACAAATAGATGATTGAAAATGAAGTATTTAAGGTTATTATCTAATCAATTATGTGTTTGCATAATTTTTATCGTATATATAATGAATTAATACATATAGACTGAAAATTCACAAAAACGTAGAAAACGGCAAAATATTGCCTAATTCGATGATATTTTGTTTAAGTCACATAAAGGAAAATGGGATGATAAACGTCAAAATATTGCTAAATTCGATGATTTTTCGTACGAAACAAAGTGCAAGAAAACTTGCTTAAAATGCAATATTATGCGAAATTCTGAGATTTGAAGGCCAAATCACATATCGTGATACTACATGAAATAGAATCGAAATATTGGTAAAAATGAATATATTTACGTAGTATCAAACTACATGAAAAACGTGAAAAAAGTCACTATTTAACCATATTTGAGGATTTTAACTTCAAATCATAGAGCGAGGTTTCGTATTATTTAGTCGATATATGCAATAAAAACCGAACTTCTCCCCTTTTCAATATCTTACTCACTATTTTACGAGAAACAAATAGATGATTGAAAATGAAGTATTTAAGGTTATTATCTAATCAATTATGTGTTTGCATAATTTTTATCGTATATATATGAAATAATACCCATAGAGTGAAAATTCACAAAAACGTGGAAAAACCGCAAAATATTGCCTAATTCGATGATATTTTGTTTAAATCAAATAAAGGAAAAGGGGATGATAAACGTCAAAATATTGCTAAATTCGATGATTTTTCGTACGAAACAAAAGGCAAGAAAACTTGCTTAAAATGCAATATTATGCGAAATTCTGAGATTTAAAGGCCAAATCACATATCGTGATACTACATGAAATAGAATCTAAATATTGGTAAAAATGAATATATTTACGTAGTATCAAACTACATGAAAAACGTGAAAAAAGTCACTATTTAACCATATTTGAGGATTTTAACTTCATATCATAGAGCGAGGTTTCGTATTATTTAGATCCAAGAAAAGACATATGACAATGTTGTTTCCAATACAAATGATAAAAATCAATGTTTTTTCATTAGTATTAACTAAAATGTTCCTGATTTTCCGTTTATACTACCGATGGAAGATGTACACGAAAATCGCTCTATTCCGGCTGAAACGTCGATATATGCAATAAAAACAGAACTTCTCCCCTTTTCAATATCTTACTCAGTATTTTAACGAGAAACATATAGATGATTGAAAATGAAGTATTTAAGGTTATTATCTAATCAATTATGTGTTTGCGTCATTTCTATCGTATATATAATGAATTAATACCCATAGACTGAAAATTCACAAAAACGTAGAAAACGGCAAAATATTGCCTAATTCGATGATATTTTGTTTAAGTCACATAAAGGAAAATGGGATGATAAACGTCAAAATATTGCTAAATTCGATGATTTTTCGTACGCAACAAAGTGCAAGAAAACTTGCTTAAAATGCAATATTATGCGAAATTCTGAGATTTGAAGGCCAAATCACATATCGTGATACTACATGAAATAGAATCGAAATATTGGTAAAAATGAATATATTTACGTAGTATCAAACTACATGAAAAACGTGAAAAAGTCACTATTTAACCATATTTGAGGATTTTAACTTCAAATCATAGAGCGAGGTTTCGTATTATTTAGATCCAAGAAAAGACATATGACAATGTTGTTTCCAATACAAATTATAAAAATCAATGTGTTTTCATTAGAATTAACTAAAATGTTCTTGATTTTCCGTTTATATTACCGAGGGAAGATGTACACGTAAAACCGCTCTAATCCGGCTGAAACGTCGATATATGCAATAAAAACCGAACTTCTCCCCTTTTCAATATCTTACTCAGTATTTTAACGAGAAACAAATAGTTGATTGAAAATGAAGTATTTAAGGTTATAATCTAATCAATTATGTGTTTGCATAATTTTTATCGTATATATATGAATTAATACCCATAGACTGAAAATTCACAAAAACGTGGAAAACGGCAAAATATTGCCTAATTCGATGATATTTTGTTTAAGTCACATAAAGGAAAAGGGGATGATAAACGTCAAAATATAGCTAAATTCGATGATTTTTCGTACGAAACAAAATGCAAGAAAACTTGCTTAAAATGCAATATTATGCGAAATTCTGAGATTTGAAGGCCAAATCATATATCGTGATACTACATGAAATAGAATCGAAATATTGGTAAAACTCAATATATTTACGTAGTATCAAACTACATGAAAAACGTGAAAAAAGTCACTATTTAACCATATTTGAGGATTTTAACTTCAAATCATAGAGCGAGGTTTCGTATTATTTTAATCCAAGAAAAGACATATGACAATGTTGTTTCCAATACAAATTATAAAAATCAATGTGTTTTCATTAGAATTAACTAAAATGTTCCTGATTTTCCGTTTATATTACCGAGGGAAGATGTACACGTAAAACCGCTCTAATCCGGCTGAAACGTCGATATATGCAATAAAAACCGAACTTCTCCCCTTTTCATTATCTTACTCAGTATTTTAACGAGAAACAAATAGTTGATTGAAAATGAAGTATTTAAGGTTATTATCTAATCAATTATGTGTTTGCATAATTTTTATCGTATATATATGAATTAAAACCCATAGACTGAAAATTCACAGAAACGTGGAAAACGGCAAAATATTGCCTAATTCGATGATATTTTGTTTAAGTCACATAAAGGAAAAGGGGATGATAAACGTCAAAATATTGCTAAATTCGATGATTTTTCGTACGAAACAAAAGGCAAGAAAACTTGCTTAAAATGCAATATTATGCGAAATTCTGAGATTTGAAGGCCAAATCACATATCGTGATACTACATGAAATAGTATCGAAATATTGGTAAAAATGAATATATTTACGTAATATCAAACTACATGAAAAACGTGAAAAAAGTAAATATTTACCCATATTTGAGGATTTTAACTTCAAATCATAGAGCGAGGTTTCGTATTATTTAGATCCAAGAAAAGACATATGACAATGTTGTTTCCAATACAAATGATAAAAATCAATGTTTTTTCATTAGTATTAACTAAAATGTTCCTGATTTTCCGTTTATATTACCGATGGAAGATGTACACGAAAATCGCTCTATTCCGGCTGAAACGTCGATATATGCAATAAAAACAGAACTTCTCCCCTTTTCAATATCTTACTCAGTATTTTAACGAGAAGCAAATAGATGATTGAAAATGAAGTATTTAAGGTTATTATCTAATCAATTATGTGTTTGCGTCATTTTTATCGTATATATAATGAATTAATACCCATAGACTGAAAATTCACAAAAACGTAGAAAACGGCAAAATATTGCCTAATTCGATGATATTTTGTTTAAGTCACATAAAGGAAAACGGGATGATAAACGTCAAAATATTGCTAAATTCGATGATTTTTCGTACGAAACAAAGTGCAAGAAAACTTGCTTAAAATACAATATTATGCGAAATTCTGAGATTTGAAGGCCAAATCACATATCGTGATACTACATGAAATAGAATCGAAATATTGGTAAAAATGAATATATTTACGTAGTATCAAACTACATGAAAAACGTGAAAAAAGTCACTATTTAACTATATTTGAGGATTTTAACTTCAAATCATAGAGCGAGGTTTCGTATTATTTAGTCGATATATGCAATAAAAACCGAACTTCTCCCCTTTTCAATATCTTACTCAGTATTTTACGAGAAACAAATAGATGATTGAAAATGAAGTATTTAAGGTTATTATCTAATCAATTATGTGTTTGCATAATTTTTATCGTATATATATGAAATAATACCCATAGAGTGAAAATTCACAAAAACGTGGAAAAACCGCAAAATATTGCCTAATTCGATGATATTTTGTTTAAATCAAATAAAGGAAAAGGGGATGATAAACGTCAAAATATTGCTTAATTCGATGATTTTTCGTACGAAACAAAAGGCAAGAAAACTTGCTTTAAATGCAATATTATGCGAAATTCTGAGATTTAAAGGCCAAATCACATATCGTGATACTACATGAAATAGAATCTAAATATTGGTAAAAATGAATATATTTACGTAGTATCAAACTACATGAAAAACGTGAAAAAAGTCACTATTTAACCATATTTGAGGATTTTAACTTCATATCATAGAGCGAGGTTTCGTATTATTTAGATCCAAGAAAAGACATGACAATGTTGTTTCCAATACAAATTATAAAAATCAATGTGTTTTCATTAGAATTAACTAAAATGTTCTTGATTTTCCGTTTATATTACCGAGGGAAGATGTACACGTAAAACCGCTCTAATCCGGCTGAAACGTCGATATATGCAATAAAAACCGAACTTCTCCCCTTTTCAATATCTTACTCAGTATTTTAACGAGAAACAAATAGTTGATTGAAAATGAAGTATTTAAGGTTATTATCTAATCAATTATGTGTTTGCATAATTTTTATCGTATATATATGAATTAATACCCATAGACTGAAAATTCACAAAAACGTGGAAAACGGCAAAATATTGCCTAATTCGATGATATTTTGTTTAAGTCACATAAAGGAAAAGGGGATGATAAACGTCAAAATATAGCTAAATTCGATGATTTTTCGTACGAAACAAAATGCAAGAAAACTTGCTTAAAATGCAATATTATGCGAAATTCTGAGATTTGAAGGCCAAATCATATATCGTGATACTACATGAAATAGAATCGAAATATTGGTAAAACTCAATATATTTACGTAGTATCAAACTACATGAAAAACGTGAAAAAAGTCACTATTTAACCATATTTGAGGATTTTAACTTCATATCATAGAGCGAGGTTTCGTATTATTTAGATCCAAGAAAAGACATATGACAATGTTGTTTCCAATACAAATGATAAAAATCAATGTTTTTTCATTAGTATTAACTAAAATGTTCCTGATTTTCCGTTTATACTACCGATGGAAGATGTACACGAAAATCGCTCTATTCCGGCTGAAACGTCGATATATGCAATAAAAACAGAACTTCTCCCCTTTTCAATATCTTACTCAGTATTTTAACGAGAAACATATAGATGATTGAAAATGAAGTATTTAAGGTTATTATCTAATCAATTATGTGTTTGCGTCATTTTTATCGTATATATAATGAATTAATACCCATAGACTGAAAATTCACAAAAACGTAGAAAACGGCAAAATATTGCCTAATTCGATGATATTTTGTTTAAGTCACATAAAGGAAAATGGGATGATAAACGTCAAAATATTGCTAAATTCGATGATTTTTCGTACGCAACAAAGTGCAAGAAAACTTGCTTAAAATGCAATATTATGCGAAATTCTGAGATTTGAAGGCCAAATCACATATCGTGATACTACATGAAATAGAATCGAAATATTGGTAAAAATGAATATATTTACGTAGTATCAAACTACATGAAAAACGTGAAAAAGTCACTATTTAACCATATTTGAGGATTTTAACTTCAAATCATAGAGCGAGGTTTCGTATTATTTAGATCCAAGAAAAGACATATGACAATGTTGTTTCCAATACAAATTATAAAAATCAATGTGTTTTCATTAGAATTAACTAAAATGTTCTTGATTTTCCGTTTATATTACCGAGGGAAGATGTACACGTAAAACCGCTCTAATCCGGCTGAAACGTCGATATATGCAATAAAAACCGAACTTCTCCCCTTTTCAATATCTTACTCAGTATTTTAACGAGAAACAAATAGTTGATTGAAAATGAAGTATTTAAGGTTATAATCTAATCAATTATGTGTTTGCATAATTTTTATCGTATATATATGAATTAATACCCATAGACTGAAAATTCACAAAAACGTGGAAAACGGCAAAATATTGCCTAATTCGATGATATTTTGTTTAAGTCACATAAAGGAAAAGGGGATGATAAACGTCAAAATATAGCTAAATTCGATGATTTTTCGTACGAAACAAAATGCAAGAAAACTTGCTTAAAATGCAATATTATGCGAAATTCTGAGATTTGAAGGCCAAATCATATATCGTGATACTACATGAAATAGAATCGAAATATTGGTAAAACTCAATATATTTACGTAGTATCAAACTACATGAAAAACGTGAAAAAAGTCACTATTTAACCATATTTGAGGATTTTAACTTCAAATCATAGAGCGAGGTTTCGTATTATTTTAATCCAAGAAAAGACATATGACAATGTTGTTTCCAATACAAATTATAAAAATCAATGTGTTTTCATTAGAATTAACTAAAATGTTCCTGATTTTCCGTTTATATTACCGAGGGAAGATGTACACGTAAAACCGCTCTAATCCGGCTGAAACGTCGATATATGCAATAAAAACCGAACTTCTCCCCTTTTCATTATCTTACTCAGTATTTTAACGAGAAACAAATAGTTGATTGAAAATGAAGTATTTAAGGTTATTATCTAATCAATTATGTGTTTGCATAATTTTTATCGTATATATATGAATTAAAACCCATAGACTGAAAATTCACAGAAACGTGGAAAACGGCAAAATATTGCCTAATTCGATGATATTTTGTTTAAGTCACATAAAGGAAAAGGGGATGATAAACGTCAAAATATTGCTAAATTCGATGATTTTTCGTACGAAACAAAAGGCAAGAAAACTTGCTTAAAATGCAATATTATGCGAAATTCTGAGATTTGAAGGCCAAATCACATATCGTGATACTACATGAAATAGTATCGAAATATTGGTAAAAATGAATATATTTACGTAATATCAAACTACATGAAAAACGTGAAAAAAGTAAATATTTACCCATATTTGAGGATTTTAACTTCAAATCATAGAGCGAGGTTTCGTATTATTTAGATC
Source organism: Procambarus clarkii (assembly GCF_040958095.1). Classification (NCBI taxonomy): domain Eukaryota; kingdom Metazoa; phylum Arthropoda; class Malacostraca; order Decapoda; family Cambaridae; genus Procambarus; species Procambarus clarkii. Next base: position 38,355 of record NW_027190221.1, on the reverse strand, counting down.
CAAGAAAAGACATATGACAATGTTGTTTCCAATACAAATGATAAAAATCAATGTTTTTTCATTAGTATTAACTAAAATGTTCCTGATTTTCCGTTTATATTACCGATGGAAGATGTACACGAAAATCGCTCTATTCCGGCTGAAACGTCGATATATGCAATAAAAACAGAACTTCTCCCCTTTTCAATATCTTACTCAGTATTTTAACGAGAAGCAAATAGATGATTGAAAATGAAGTATTTAAGGTTATTATCTAATCAATTATGTGTTTGCGTCATTTTTATCGTATATATAATGAATTAATACCCATAGACTGAAAATTCACAAAAACGTAGAAAACGGCAAAATATTGCCTAATTCGATGATATTTTGTTTAAGTCACATAAAGGAAAACGGGATGATAAACGTCAAAATATTGCTAAATTCGATGATTTTTCGTACGAAACAAAGTGCAAGAAAACTTGCTTAAAATACAATATTATGCGAAATTCTGAGATTTGAAGGCCAAATCACATATCGTGATACTACATGAAATAGAATCGAAATATTGGTAAAAATGAATATATTTACGTAGTATCAAACTACATGAAAAACGTGAAAAAAGTCACTATTTAACTATATTTGAGGATTTTAACTTCAAATCATAGAGCGAGGTTTCGTATTATTTAGTCGATATATGCAATAAAAACCGAACTTCTCCCCTTTTCAATATCTTACTCAGTATTTTACGAGAAACAAATAGATGATTGAAAATGAAGTATTTAAGGTTATTATCTAATCAATTATGTGTTTGCATAATTTTTATCGTATATATATGAAATAATACCCATAAGGTGAAAATTCACAAAAACGTGGAAAAACCGCAAAATATTGCCTAATTCGATGATATTTTGTTTAAATCAAATAAAGGAAAAGGGGATGATAAACGTCAAAATATTGCTTAATTCGATGATTTTTCGTACGAAACAAAAGGCAAGAAAACTTGCTTTAAATGCAATATTATGCGAAATTCTGAGATTTAAAGGCCAAATCACATATCGTGATACTACATGAAATAGAATCTAAATATTGGTAAAAATGAATATATTTACGTAGTATCAAACTACATGAAAAACGTGAAAAAAGTCACTATTTAACCATATTTGAGGATTTTAACTTCATATCATAGAGCGAGGTTTCGTATTATTTAGATCCAAGAAAAGACATGACAATGTTGTTTCCAATACAAATTATAAAAATCAATGTGTTTTCATTAGAATTAACTAAAATGTTCTTGATTTTCCGTTTATATTACCGAGGGAAGATGTACACGTAAAACCGCTCTAATCCGGCTGAAACGTCGATATATGCAATAAAAACCGAACTTCTCCCCTTTTCAATATCTTACTCAGTATTTTAACGAGAAACAAATAGTTGATTGAAAATGAAGTATTTAAGGTTATTATCTAATCAATTATGTGTTTGCATAATTTTTATCGTATATATATGAATTAATACCCATAGACTGAAAATTCACAAAAACGTGGAAAACGGCAAAATATTGCCTAATTCGATGATATTTTGTTTAAGTCACATAAAGGAAAAGGGGATGATAAACGTCAAAATATAGCTAAATTCGATGATTTTTCGTACGAAACAAAATGCAAGAAAACTTGCTTAAAATGCAATATTATGCGAAATTCTGAGATTTGAAGGCCAAATCATATATCGTGATACTACATGAAATAGAATCGAAATATTGGTAAAACTCAATATATTTACGTAGTATCAAACTACATGAAAAACGTGAAAAAAGTCACTATTTAACCATATTTGAGGATTTTAACTTCAAATCATAGAGCGAGGTTTCGTATTATTTTAATCCAAGAAAAGACACATGACAATGTTGTTTCCAATACAAATTATAAAAATCAATGTGTTTTCATTAGAATTAACTAAAATGTTCCTGATTTTCCGTTTATATTACCGAGTGAAGATGTACACGTAAAACCGCTCTAATCCGGCTGAAACGTCGATATATGCAATAAAAACCGAACTTCTCCCCTTTTCATTATCTTACTCAGTATTTTAACGAGAAACAAATAGTTGATTGAAAATGAAGTATTTAAGGTTATTATCTAATCAATTATGTGTTTGCATAATTTTTATCGTATATATATGAATTAAAACCCATAGACTGAAAATTCACAGAAACGTGGAAAACGGCAAAATATTGCCTAATTCGATGATATTTTGTTTAAGTCACATAAAGGAAAAGGGGATGATAAACGTCAAAATATTGCTAAATTCGATGATTTTTCGTACGAAACAAAAGGCAAGAAAACTTGCTTAAAATGCAATATTATGCGAAATTCTGAGATTTGAAGGCCAAATCACATATCGTGATACTACATGAAATAGTATCGAAATATTGGTAAAAATGAATATATTTACGTAATATCAAACTACATGAAAAACGTGAAAAAAGTAAATATTTACCCATATTTGAGGATTTTAACTTCAAATCATAGAGCGAGGTTTCGTATTATTTAGATCCAAGAAAAGACATATGACAATGTTGTTTCCAATACAAATGATAAAAATCAATGTTTTTTCATTAGTATTAACTAAAATGTTCCTGATTTTCCGTTTATATTACCGATGGAAGATGTACACGAAAATCGCTCTATTCCGGCTGAAACGTCGATATATGCAATAAAAACAGAACTTCTCCCCTTTTTAATATCTTACTCAGTATTTTAACGAGAAGCAAATAGATGATTGAAAATGAAGTATTTAAGGTTATTATCTAATCAATTATGTGTTTGCGTCATTTTTATCGTATATATAATGAATTAATACCCATAGACTGAAAATTCACAAAAACGTAGAAAACGGCAAAATATTGCCTAATTCGATGATATTTTGTTTAAGTCACATAAAGGAAAATGGGATGATAAACGTCAAAATATTGCTAAATTCGATGATTTTTCGTACGAAACAAAGTGCAAGAAAACTTGCTTAAAATGCAATATTATGCGAAATTCTGAGATTTGAAGGCCAAATCACATATCGTGATACTACATGAAATAGAATCGAAATATTGGTAAAAATGAATATATTTACGTAGTATCAAACTACATGAAAAACGTGAAAAAAGTCACTATTTAACCATATTTGAGGATTTTAACTTCAAATCATAGAGCGAGGTTTCGTATTATTTAGTCGATATATGCAATAAAAACCGAACTTCTCCCCTTTTCAATATCTTACTCAGTATTTTACGAGAAACAAATAGATGATTGAAAATGAAGTATTTAAGGTTATTATCTAATCAATTATGTGTTTGCATAATTTTTATCGTATATATATGAAATAATACCCATAGAGTGAAAATTCACAAAAACGTGGAAAAACCGCAAAATATTGCCTAATTCGATGATATTTTGTTTAAATCAAATAAAGGAAAAGGGGATGATAAACGTCAAAATATTGCTTAATTCGATGATTTTTCGTACGAAACAAAAGGCAAGAAAACTTGCTTAAAATGCAATATTTTGCGAAATTCTGAGATTTAAAGGCCAAATCACATATCGTGATACTACATGAAATAGAATCTAAATATTGGTAAAAATGAATATATTTACGTAGTATCAAACTACATGAAAAACGTGAAAAAAGTCACTATTTAACCATATTTGAGGATTTTAACTTCATATCATAGAGCGAGGTTTCGTATTATTTAGATCCAAGAAAAGACATATGACAATGTTGTTTCCAATACAAATGATAAAAATCAATGTTTTTTCATTAGTATTAACTAAAATGTTCCTGATTTTCCGTTTATATTACCGATGGAAGATGTACACGAAAATCGCTCTATTCCGGCTGAAACGTCGATATATGCAATAAAAACAGAACTTCTCCCCTTTTTAATATCTTACTCAGTATTTTAACGAGAAGCAAATAGATGATTGAAAATGAAGTATTTAAGGTTATTATCTAATCAATTATGTGTTTGCGTCATTTTTATCGTATATATAATGAATTAATACCCATAGACTGAAAATTCACAAAAACGTAGAAAACGGCAAAATATTGCCTAATTCGATGATATTTTGTTTAAGTCACATAAAGGAAAATGGGATGATAAACGTCAAAATATTGCTAAATTCGATGATTTTTCGTACGAAACAAAGTGCAAGAAAACTTGCTTAAAATGCAATATTATGCGAAATTCTGAGATTTGAAGGCCAAATCACATATCGTGATACTACATGAAATAGAATCGAAATATTGGTAAAAATGAATATATTTACGTTGTATCAAACTACATGAAAAACGTGAAAAAAGTCACTATTTAACCATATTTGAGGATTTTAACTTCAAATCATAGAGCGAGGTTTCGTATTATTTAGTCGATATATGCAATAAAAACCGAACTTCTCCCCTTTTCAATATCTTACTCAGTATTTTACGAGAAACAAATAGATGATTGAAAATGAAGTATTTAAGGTTATTATCTAATCAATTATGTGTTTGCATAATTTTTATCGTATATATATGAAATAATACCCATAGAGTGAAAATTCACAAAAACGTGGAAAAACCGCAAAATATTGCCTAATTCGATGATATTTTGTTTAAATCAAATAAAGGAAAAGGGGATGATAAACGTCAAAATATTGCTTAATTCGATGATTTTTCGTACGAAACAAAAGGCAAGAAAACTTGCTTAAAATGCAATATTATGCGAAATTCTGAGATTTAAAGGCCAAATCACATATCGTGATACTACATGAAATAGAATCTAAATATTGGTAAAAATGAATATATTTACGTAGTATCAAACTACATGAAAAACGTGAAAAAAGTCACTATTTAACCATATTTGAGGATTTTAACTTCATATCATAGAGCGAGGTTTCGTATTATTTAGATCCAAGAAAAGACATATGACAATGTTGTTTCCAATACAAATGATAAAAATCAATGTTTTTTCATTAGTATTAACTAAAATGTTCCTGATTTTTCGTTTATATTACCGATGGAAGATGTACACGAAAATCGCTCTATTCCGGCTGAAACGTCGATATATGCAATAAAAACAGAACTTCTCCCCTTTTCAATATCTTACTCAGTATTTTAACGAGAAACGAATAGATGATTGAAAATGAAGTATTTAAGGTTATTATCTAATCAATTATGTGTTTGCGTCATTTTTATCGTATATATAATGAATTAATACCCATAGACTGAAAATTCACAAAAACGTAGAAAACGGCAAAATATTGCCTAATTCGATGATATTTTGTTTAAGTCACATAAAGGAAAATGGGATGATAAACGTCAAAATATTGCTAAATTCGATGATTTTTCGTACGAAACAAAGTGCAAGAAAACTTGCTTAAAATGCAATATTATGCGAAATTCTGAGATTTGAAGGCCAAATCACATATCGTGATACTACATGAAATAGAATCGAAATATTGGTAAAAATGAATATATTTACGTAGTATCAAACTACATGAAAAACGTGAAAAAAGTCACTATTTAACCAAATTTGAGGATTTTAACTTCAAATCATAGAGCGAGGTTTCGTATTATTTAGATCCAAGAAAAGACATATGACAATGTTGTTTCCAATACAAATTATAAAAATCAATGTGTTTTCATTAGAATTAACTAAAATGTTCTTGATTTTCCGTTTATATTACCGAGGGAAGATGTACACGTAAAACCGCTCTAATCCGGCTGAAACGTCGATATATGCAATAAAAACCGAACTTCTCCCGTTTTCATTATCTTACTCAGTATTTTAACGAGAAACAAATAGTTGATTGAAAATGAAGTATTTAAGGTTATTATCTAATCAATTATGTGTTTGCATAATTTTTATCGTATATATATGAATTAATACCCATAGACTGAAAATTCACAGAAACGTGGAAAACGGCAAAATATTGCCTAATTCGATGATATTTTGTTTAAGTCACATAAAGGAAAAGGGGATGATAAACGTCAAAATATTGGTAAATTCGATGATTTTTCGTACGAAACAAAAGGCAAGAAAACTTGCTTAAAATGCAATATTATGCGAAATTCTGAGATTTGAAGGCCAAATCACATATCGTGATACTTCATGAAATAGTATCGAAATATTGGTAAAAATGAATATATTTACGTAATATCAAACTACATGAAAAACGTGAAAAAAGTCAATATTTACCCATATTTGAGGATTTTAACTTCAAATCATAGAGCGAGGTTTCGTATTATTTAGATCCAAGAATAGACATATGACAATGTTGTATCCAATACAAATTATAAAAATCAATGTGATTTCATTATAATTAACTAAAATGTTCTTGATTTTCCGTTTATATTACCGATTTAAGATGTACACGTAAAACCGCTCTAATCCGGCTGAAACGTCGATATATGAAATAAAAACCGAACTTCTCCCCTTTTCATTATCTAACTCAGTATTTTAACGAGAAACAAATAGATGATTGAAAATGAAGTATTTGGGGTTATTATCTAATCAATTATGTGTTTGCATCATTTTTATCGTATATATATGAATTAATACCCATAGACTGAAAATTCACAAAAACGTGGAAAACGGCAAAATATTGCCTAATTCGATGATATTTTGTTTAAGTCACATAAAGGAACAGGGGATGATAAACATCAAAATATTGCTAAATTCGATGATTTTTCGTACGAAACAAAATGCAAGATAACTTGCTTAAAATGCAATATTATGCGAAATTCTGAGATTTGAAGGCCAAATCACATATCGTTATACTACATGAAATAGAATCGAAATATTGGTAAAACTCAATATATTTACGTAGTATCAAACTACATGAAAAACGTGAAAAAAGTCACTATTTAACCATATTTGAGGATTTTAACTTCAAATCATAGAGAGAGGTTTCGTATTATTTAGATCCAAGAAAAGACATATGACAATGTTGTTTCCAATACAAATGATAAAAATGAATGTGTTTTCATTAGAATTAACTAAAATGTTCCTGATTTTCCGTTTATATTACCGAGGGAAGATGTACACGTAAAACCGCTCTAATCCGGCTGAAACGTCGATATATGCAATAAAAACCGAACTTCTCCCCTTTTCAATATCTTACTCAGTATTTTACGAGAAACAAATAGATGATTGAAAATGAAGTATTTAAGGTTATTATCTAATCAATTATGTGTTTGCATAATTTTTATCGTATATATATGAAATAATACCCATAGAGTGAAAATTCACAAAAACGTGGAAAAACCGCAAAATATTGCCTAATTCGATGATATTTTGTTTAAATCAAATAAAGGAAAAGGGGATGATAAACGTCAAAATATTGCTAAATTCGATGATATTTCGTACGAAACAAAAGGCAAGAAAACTTGCTTAAAATGCAATATTATGGGAAATTTTTGAGATTTGAAGGCCAAATCACATATCGTGATACTACATGAAATAGAATCTAAATATTGGTAAAAATGAATATATTTACGTAGTATCAAACTACATGAAAAACGTGAAAAAAGTCACTATTTAACCATATTTGAGGATTTTAACTTCAAATCATAGAGCGAGGTTTCGTATTATTTAGATCCAAGAAAAGACATATGACAATGTTGTTTCCAATACAAATTATAAAAATCAATATGTTTTCATTAGAATTAACTAAAATGTTCCTGATTTTCCGTTTATATTACCGAGGGAAGATGTACACGTAAAACCGCTCTAATCCGGCTGAAACGTCGATATATGCAATAAAAACCGAACTTCTCCCCTTTTCATTATCTTACTCAGTATTTTAACGAGAAACAAATAGATGATTGAAAATGAAGTATTTAAGGTTATTATCTAATCAATTATGTGTTTGCGTCATTTTTATCGTATATATAATGAATTAATACCCATAGACTGAAAATTCACAAAAACGTAGAAAACGGCAAAATATTGCTTAATTCGATGATATTTTGTTTAAGTCACATAAAGGAAAATGGGATGATAAACGCCAAAATATTGCTAAATTCGATGATTTTTCGTACGAAACAAAATGCAAGAAAACTTGCTTAAAATGCAATATTATGCAAAATTCTGAGATTTGAAGGCCAAATCACATATCGTGATACTACATGAAATAGAATCGAAATATTGGTAAAAATGAATATATTTACGTAGTATCAAACTACATGAAAAACGTGAAAAAAGTCACTATATAACCATATTTGAGGATTTTAACTTCAAATCATAGAGCGAGGTTTCGTATTATTTAGATCCAAGAAAAGACATATGACAATGTTGTTTCCAATACAAATTATAAAAATCAATATGTTTTCATTAGAATTAACTAAAATGTTCCTGATTTTCCGTTTATATTACCGAGGGAAGATGTACACGTAAAACCGCTCTAACCCAGCAAACACAGAACGTTTGTGGACGTTTTTAAATGGTTCCACAAAGGTAATACTGTAACTTTTGACATAAATACGTATATCTGATGTTCTTAAAACCAAAGGATATAACTAAAAACATATATTCTTGAGACACAGTTTTTTAAGATTTATGTAAAAATTTAAAAATAATAGTGAATGCTATGGTATTATAATGTTTTCATGCTTTATATTTAAGAATAAATAATTTTCAGTCAACATTTAGTTTTTTTTGTTTACTTTCTGTAAAGCTATCCAATTTACGTTCTTATAACATAAATATAACATTTATATGACGTCAGTATAACGTTATTTACACGACATCATTACATTATTATGATGTTATATTAACGTATAATTCCTGTGTGAAAACCAGAATATATATTGAACTTTATGTTTTAAACCTTGTAAAGTTATCATAAAACTTGGAATAAGACGGTAAGCATGCTTTACTTATGAAAATATACAAACAAATCAACAAAAACATTTTAACATAAAAAACATAAACATAACATAAATTAATTGCATGCATGGGAGTTAACTGGAACTCTGTAATATTGCATACATGAACCTTAAGGTACAAACCCAGTGTATTTACCCGTGCAGTTCTTTCCTAAATCTAAATTTTTCCAATTTTTACACTTTGTTTCGAGTTCTGTCTTGTGTTGCTACTTTTAATACCCCATTAATGTCCCCTTTGTTATGTCCATTCATCCCATTGTGCACCTCTACCATATGTCACTCCTAATTCTTTGCTTTTCTAGAGAATGTAATATAAGCTTTGACAATCTTTCTTCATATGACAGGTTAACAGGTAGAACAAAGATTACCATTTATATATGGATAACTATTATAAGTCGGTTTGAATGAGTGAATTGCTGCTTGAAGATAGGTATATACACCTGTGGTACTATCAGATTGCATCGTGGTGAGCCTAAAACCCTTCAGATCCAAGCAAAGGGTAAAATGCCAGCAGATACAATTGCGAACACATTGATACCAAAATGAAAGACATATGACGAGAATTGAGGTAACCAAAGTGAAAAGAGTGTTCACATTACATTGCACTAGAGTGCTCCCGGGTTACTTTCTCTCACTTTCTCTGTTTTGTGCGGATGGTACACCTTGCTTTTGGAGTTTATATGCATTTAAACCTGTAGATAATTCTATTGCTAACACATTGATACCAAAATGAAAGACCTAGGATGACAATTGGGGTGACCAAAATGAAAAGAGTGTATACATTTTATCGCTCTTGTGCGCTCCCTGGTAACACACTCTCGCTTACTCTGTTTGTTGCGGATGGTAAGCCGGGCTTTTGGAGTTTATATGCCTTTAGTCCTGTAGAGAATTCTATTGCGAACACATTGATGCCAAATTGAAAAAACTAGGATGAGAATTGAGGTAACAAAGTTGAAAAGGGTATACACTTTTCAGTATTATCACGCTCTCTAATGTAATGAGAGTTGCCTGAGGGTGGCTCAGCTTTCTTTTTCTGGTACCCTTGGCCTACATTCATCTTGTCGGCGGGTGGAGCGCGCTGCTGTCTTTGACATTATATGCACATAGTTCTGTTGGGAATTCTATTGCGAACGCATTGATACCAAAATGAAAGACATAGGACGAGAATTAAGGTGACAAAGTTGAAAAGAGTATACACTTTTCAGTATTTCCGCGCACTACCAGGGAATGTCCAAACAAAAATGGAGAGAGTGGAGGGGTAACTTGCCCAAAACGCGAAAGTGTTTGGGGAGATTAACTTTCGTTCAATACTATTATGCAAAAGGAGCCACACATCTATGGTTCATCCAATAAAATCAGCAGACTTCTAGATGTTACTACTGCTCGGCTTAGACTCGGTTACAAGTATTTCTGGGAATTCTCATTATCTGCCGATGTAGACCTGACCAAATGTTAACTGTCAACAAAATTATTTGCACACCCCTTCGTCACTATGTGATAGTGAATTCAGAGACAATTCTATAACCAATGTACCAACGATGTGTCAATATTTCATTCAAAATGATCTGGTACCAGAAATTTTAGCCAAATATCCCCAGTTTGCTAACTGTAAGTAGTAACTAAGTGATTGTAACCTATCCACCGCTGCCCACTGGATGGGGAGCGGTGTGCAGGACAAACATATCAATTGTGACACTAGCTCTCCACATATGTCAGTTGCTTAATTTAGAAACTGTACTTGTGATCGATCTCGAACCTATTGTTGATGTGACGACTTATACTGAATTTTGTAACTAGCTCATCAAGATTGTAACTTGCTTAGCTAAATGAATTGTTGGGTTCAGTCCCTGAGCCCATTATGTGCCTCTGCAACCCTTTCCACTACCGCCCACAAGATGGGTATGGGGTGCATAATAAATGAACTAAACTAACTTTAAGGCATCCTGAAAGAAAGCTTGGAGGGCTTGAAAAATTGCAGAACGAAGCCTTGAGGATAATCCTTGGGTGCCTTCGTACCACAAAGATACTTAATATGAGAAAGGAACTTAATATTCCGAGCGTTGTTTATCGTGTTACTGAAAATAACTGTCAAATTGGTATAAAAATGCTTAGGCTAGCTCATCCTAACCGTTGCACAGAAGCCCTCCAGAATTTCTTTATTGAATGTAAACATTGTTTCAAATAGATAAATAAAATTGGAACTGAACTCAGAAAGTATCAGATTTATAATTTGTACCAAGAGAGACAACAATAGCACTTTCCTGCACTGTAGGAAATTACACCCTTTTCAATTTTAATCCCTCCCTTTCCATCAAAGGAGCAAATTAGAGATCAGTCCCAGCTTTGTCTTGAGGCAAAGCTCAACGTCTTAAGCCATATTGATGCTCTGTCCACAGAGCATTCTCTCTCTCAAATCATATACACTGAAGGTTTCCTACAGCGCCCAACGAGTGCAGCTGGAAGTGCAGTTGTCCTGGCAATAGGATATGACTTATATTTTGAGTGGGGAGTCCGTATAAACAACTGGGCCTCTACCCTTCAGACTGAACTATTTGCCTTGCTCCTTGCACTGAAATGTGTACAAGTATCCAAACTTGATACATTAGTTGTAAGTGACTCTTTATCATCCTTAATTGCTCTCAACTCTTTAAGACATAACTGTAACATGCTTGTGTCTGAAGCTAGACACAAATACAATAACAACTTGAGGAACCTTATCATAAACAATAATCTCAACAAAAATCACATAGTTCTCAGAGGTGATTTCAATATTGACCTAGGGCTACAAAATAACCCTCAAGTAGACTGTTTCCTCAACAGCATGAATTCCTGTATGCTCATCCCCGCAATCACCAGGCCCACCCGAGTCACTCAAACATCTGCGACTACCCTGGATCACTGATGGACCAACATAACAGCTCCTCTTACATCAAGTATAATCACTGACAGAACAACTGACCACTATCCTACCTTCCTTGTAGCGAACATGGCCATAACACCACCAGGTAACAAGAAAATTACCTTTAGGTTACAATGTGAAGCGGCAATAGGCAATCTCACAAATGCCCTCCACAATGTAAACTGGGAATCTAAATTTATCAATACACAGGATAATAATTCGTTAACTAGCCTCTTTCCAAAATTTAAAGCCTTTACAATACTTATTGTCCTCTCCTCACCAAGCAAGTAACTGGCAAAAAGGTTAAATAATCCCTGGCTCACTAATGGCATACTTAAAGCAATCGACAAGAAACATGAATATGAAAAAAAAACTTAGGATTGGCCTAGTTGGAAAAGAAGTAGTTAAGAGGTATTCATCAGTGCTTACCAGTATAATAAGAGCAAAGCGTTCCTATTACGAGAATAGATTCAAAGAAGCAAAAGGCAACATAAAAAGCACATGGAGAGCCATCTCTACTATCCTAGGAGCTAAACAACATTTACATAATAAGATAAAAATCTCCAAGGATGGTTATACACCTGCAACAGATCTTGAAACAGCAACTGAATTTAATAGCTTCTTTTCATCGTTTGGTGCTCACCTTGCCCGAAAAATCCCAGAGACTCAGACATATGTTACCACATATCTTTCACGCAGCTATCCAAACTCTCTTCTCCTCTCTCCGGTCAGCCCTACAGATGTTGTGTCCATCATTCACTCGCTAAAAACCAAAGCTGGGAACATTAGTGAAATACCATCGATGGTACACAGGCGTGCCTCCCATGCCCTTGCACCATCCATAGCACTGCTGTTCAACAAATCCCTAGAGTGTCATACCTTCCCTGATATCCTTAAAAAAGCAAGAGTAACGCCAGTTCATAAAGGAGGTAACACGGCAGACATAAATAATTACAGACCCATATCGAATCTACCTATATTATCAAAATTATTTTTTTTTTTTTTACAAACAGCTCTACTCCAATCTTGTAAAATTCAATATACTAAGTCCCTGTCAGTTTGGCTTCCGCTCCCAAAAGAGTACCAATGATGCTATTGTTAGTCTGCTTGACTTAATCTTCTCAGCCCTTGACAAAAGTGAGTTTCCAATTGAACTCTTCATCGGCCTGAGAAAGGCCTTTGATACTGTTAACCATAACTACCTCTTACTTAAATTCCACCATTATGGAATCCGTGGCCTTGCCCTAAACTATATCCGATCCTATCTTAGTAACAGACACCAATATGAAGCCATCAATGATATAACCTCTCCCACTCTACCACTTAATTACCGTAAAGGTGCCACAGAGCAGCATCCTAGGACCCTCCTGTTTCTTATATACATCAATGATCTCCCTAATGTCTCTAACATACTTAAACCTATATTGTTGGCTGATGATACTACTCATCTACTCTGACCCCAACCCACTCCTGTTAAATAATGTTGTAAACAATTAATTAAAAAAAGTCTACTTGTGGATGTCAACCAACAAACCTCACACAAAACATGGAAAAGACCTACTATATCTTATTTGGAAACAAATCAACAAATGCAATTCAGCTTCAGATAGATAATGTAAACATTAGCAATAAAAATGATGGAAAGTTTCTTAGCCTATACTTAGACAAGAGACTCAACTTCCGCACCCATATACAACACATAACTAAAAAGGTTTCTAAAACAGTTGGTATACTGTTTAAGATCAGATATTATGTACCCTACTCTGCTCTCCTCTCACTCTATTATGCACTTATCTATCCCTATCATTCTTATGGCGTTTGTGCTTGGGGTTCAACCTCTGCAAACTACCTCAAGCCCATCATCATCCAGTAAAAATCTGCTATCAGGACAATAACTAACTCTACCTTCAGACAACACACAGCTCCCTTGTTCAAATCCTTAAACATGCTAAACAAATTCACTCCATACATTCTCCTGTGTAAATTACGTTTATAAAGCCCTTTTTCTAACTGCAAACCCTGTTCTGAAACTCTTCCTGGACAGATGTAATAGAACACATGGCCACGTCCCCACCAGACATAAATATCTCTTTGATATCCCCAGAGTCAAACTTAATCTATGTAAACACTCTATGTAAATAAAGGGACCTAGTCTATGGAACTCACTCCCTTATAATGATTTGAAAAGCTGTCCAACTTCTGCCATATTCAAAAATAAAACCAAAAAGTACCTGTAGTACTTTTTAAGTACGAGGGAGTAATGCGCAAAGCGTCCCTCACCTGTGACGTCACAGCGTCATCTGACGCCATATCAACACATCGGCCATTTTGTCGTCAGTTCAGTCATGGCGAGGACTAACCCTTCATGCAAACTGCACCTACTATCAAGAAGAAGAAGATTTTGTGTTCCACCGATAGTATTATCGTAAGTAAGCACTTATATTTTATATTTTATTAAATTAATTGATTCTATTTTTCTGTAATAAAGGTCCAAAGGGTTGTTAAGGAACAAGGGTGTAGCGATACCGACGCTCAGTGCGCTCAACTCACACCAAAGTATCACCTGTGTAGCTTCTGTAATTAGTGTTAATTAGTTATGCTATAAGATAATGAAGCGAGTATAAGATTAACTCGCTACAAGGGTACTGTGTTGGGAGGTGAGGGCTGTTACTGGTGTCTGTGGGGATGTGAGGACTTGTACCAACCACTATCACCACCAGTACCTTGTCTTGCATCCTGCTTAGTATTCCTATTGAGATATGAAGTATTATTGCATTCATATAATTATTCATTCATTGTCATTACTATTTTTATGGGCTATGTTCTGTTACCCTAATGCTTTTTACCCCTGGGCATGTCCATTTACTCTCCAGCCCTTCACAAGCCACTGCTGCACCCCCTCCATGCCCATACTTACTGTGCTTATTCTTACAGGACTGCACTGCATTATGTGGTGCTCACTGCCTGGACACCTTGATACATGCATTATAGGGTTCTGGTAGTTCTACTCACCAAGCCCTTCCAAGGCCAGGCTTGACATGTGAGAGCTTGGTCCAACAGGCTGTTGCTTGGACAGGCCCCTCAGGCCCACATATCCACCACAGCCTTGTTTGTCCGGCACTTCAAAATCAAATGTTTATTTACGTAAGGTACATACATATATTTAGGTAAGGTACTCTTTATTTGGGTAAATTTATCTTCGTAGTATTTAGCTTTGGCTCGTCTAATTATCTTGGATAGCAATAACGAGTAATTCTTTGAGAATTCTTTGGAGACAATTCCTAACCTATACTTCTCCCAACCTATACTTCTTCTCAAGGTCATCTTCACTTCTTGAAGATGTTCAGGTTTTCTCTTGAAGATGTCGACGGTTGTTCCAGCAATACTGTATTTCTTTTATTGCTGAAAACCTGTTTTCAGCCTAATGCTTTTTACATTAATGCTTTTTGAAAACCTGTTTTCAGCCATAAAAAAATAATCCTGAATCCAGAAAAAAATCCCTTTTGTATCGTCTGGAAATTTTCAAATATTGCTGATCAAACCTGAGTCTAAATTATTTGTATATATTATGAATTACAGAGGTCCCAGGACAGGGTTTTTAGGCACTCCACTTACATTTTCCCACTCTGACTTAACCCCCATTTATACAAACTCAGTCTTATCTTTTAGCTAATAATTTATTGTACACACCATACTCAGCCTGTGTAGGGTAGTTTATTGTGCATGTGTAGTATATATATTTGTGTAGTATATTTGGTATATTTAATGCCTCTAACCTCTCCTCATAGTTCTTGTCCTTCAGTTCTGGGAGCCACTTAGTAGCATGTCTTTGCACCTTTTCCAGTTTGTTTATGTGCTTCTTAAGATATGGGCACCATACAACCGCTGCATATTCCAACTTTGGTCTAACAAAAGTCGTGAACAATTTCTTGAGTATTTCGCCATCCATGCATTTAAAAGCTCTGAATATTATCCTTTACCTGCAATTGGTTGTTGCTGTATTTATAGAATATGATTTGTTCTACTTTACATTTGTTTGTTCCTTTTTTTCAAAATTTCTTTCTGCCTCTCTCCTCACTGCCGTGTAGTTGTTTCTCTTTGCATTACTGGTATGTTTGGGGGTTTGGCCTCTTCGTATATTGATTCCATTTTTGTGTCTTTTGGTCTCTGTCCGTCTTGAAATTTCAGTTGAACAAATCCTGTTTCCTAGTTCTGCATCTTTGTTTTGGTATAAATGTTTTTGTTCCTTTATCATATATTTCACAAAATTGACATACTGTGCATTAATTCATCTCAATTACTTCCTTTCCTAACAGCAAGCCTTTCCAGTAAAATTCTTTGAATTCTTTTCTGACTTCTGGCCTAATGTTTGTTTTATCCTAGTGTGTATGATGCCTAGCGTGTGTCTGGTGCCTGTTGTGTTAAACCGAAGATAAATGCATAAGTATAGGTCAGTAATTTCTCCAGCTTTGAAAGGGGCTTTCATTATGCAGCAGTATTCCACTCTAGAGAGCACTAGCGTCTTGAAAACTATCATCATCGGTATAGCATCTCTAGTGTGAAAAGTTCTTGTTATCTATCCTGTCATTTTTCTTGCAGTTGTGACGGCTACTTTATTGTGTTCTTTAAATGTAAGGCCTTCTGACATCAGTACACCCAAATCCTTTACGTTGCTTTTCCGTTCAATGTTATGATTTGACTGAGTTTTGTAAGTGGTTTCCGTTTTTATATTTTTTATTTTTTCCGTAGCGCATGAGCTGAAACTTATGTTCGTTAATCACCATGTTATTTTCTGTAGCCCATAGAAAGACCTGATTTACATCTGATTGGAGGTTTGCCGTGTCCTCTATGTTGCCTACTCTCGTGAAGATTCTAGTGTCATCTGCAAAGGATGATCAAGTACTATAGGTTGTGTCCTTGTCTATGTCCGATATGAGGATGAGAAAAAGTATTGGAGCAAGCACAGTACGCTTGGGGACTGAGCTCTTTACGGTTGATGGTCCAGATTTTATTTTGTTGACTACTACACATTGGGTTCTATTAGTCAGGAAGTTGTATATCCATCTGCCTATTTTTCCGGTAATTCCTTTTGAACGCATTTTATGTGCAATAACACAATGGTCACATTTGTCAAAGGCTTTTTTTTGTCAAAGCGTTTTGTTTGTCTTCCATGGCATCTAGTGCCATGTCAGAGTGGTCCAGCAACTGTGATAGGCAAGAGCGCCCTGTTCTGAAACCATGTTTTCTGGGGTTATGGAGATGCTGTGATTCCATGTATTTTGTGATCTTACTTCTTAGCATTCTCTCAAAGATTTTTATGATGTGCGATGTTAGTGCTATCGGTCTGTAGTTTTTTGCCTCTGCCTTATTTCCTCCTTTACGGGGCGGTGCTATCTCTGCTGTTTTTAGTATGTCAGGGACAATGCCAGTATCTTGGCTTTGTCTCCAAAGAATGTGAAGGGCCTGCGATAACGTTTTTTACAGTTCTTGATGAATATAGAGTTCCAAGAGTCAGGGCCTGGTGCAGAGTGCATAAGCATACTGTCTATGGCTTCTTCAAAATCCAGTGGGGATAGGATCACATCTGATTTATGATTTGATGTTGGTATCATATCCATGAAAAATTCATTTGGGTTATCAATCAGATGGATGGAGAGCTACACTCGTGGTGTCCCATTTTCCCAGCACTCTTTGTCATATAATGCTTTGAAACTTTTGACGGATTTGGCCTCCACCACCTTCTCACCTAACATGTTCCAACCGTTTACCATTCTGTTTGCAAAAGTGAATTGTCTTACATTTCTTCGGCATCTTTGTTTAGTTTGTTTAAATCTATAACCTCTTGTTCTTGAAATTCCAGGTCTCGGGAAATCTTCCCTATCAAGTTTATCAATTCCTGTTACTGTTTTGTACGTAGTGATCATATCTCCTCTTTTCCTTCTGTCTTCTAGTTTGGAATATTTAATGCCTCTAATGTCTCCTCATAAATCCTGCCCTTCAGTTTTGGTATGAATGTTTGTGTGCCTTCATCGTATATTTTGCAAAATATGGAATACATCTCATTTACTTTACTTTAAGAATATGGTTCGATCAATTAAAAACCCTCTTGTTCAAATTGCAAAGAGACTGAAAGAGATGCAGCATGCTCAATGGATTATATATTAGTG
Organism: Procambarus clarkii; assembly: GCF_040958095.1. Lineage (NCBI taxonomy): Eukaryota > Metazoa > Arthropoda > Malacostraca > Decapoda > Cambaridae > Procambarus > Procambarus clarkii. The sequence goes on along the minus strand of NW_027190221.1, from coordinate 20,391 downwards.
ATTATTATTAGGATTATATATTAGTGAATCATATTAGTGATTCAATTATTATGGTCATAAAACAATAAACAAATAGTTTTGGTGTTATTACACTCTATTCACAGGTTATATATAAGTATCTGCATGTTTTGTTCACCATTGCAAACCACTAAGTTGGTTTGATTTTTGTTGAGATTGTTATTTATGATAAGATTCCTTACGTTATCTGAGAATGAAGCTATGTCGGTATTGGGAAATCTATAGATGGCACTTATAGTCAAGGAGGATTTAAGGGATTTACTGGAGAACTTGGCAAAGGTATATTCACAATAGTCGTCTCTATTACTAATGAGACTATTGCAGATGAAGGTATCTTTGTAAGATATTGCTATGCCACCTCCTTTTTTTATTAGGCCTGCAGTTGTGAATGGCTTTATTATCAGCCAAGTTGTAGCATACAACATAGCATATATATGTATATGGCATACATATATATATATATACACATATATATATATATATATATATATATATATATATATATATATATATATATATATATATATATATATATATATATATATATATATATATATGTTATGTTACAACATAACAGGCCAATTACACTGGATTAATCTTTGTGTTTAGATAGGAGATGCCTCGTATGGGCCAATAAGCCTTCTGCAGCCCCTATGTTTATCCCTTATGTATCCCCCCATGTTTTCACCTTCATTGTATTATCACCTGACCTAATGCGGGTATAAAATCAACTAATATATATATATATATATATATATATATATATATATATATATATATATATATATATATATATATATATATATATATATATATTTTCAAAATTCGTCAGTGTACTACATTTTTGTTGTTGCTTTTAGGTGATGCTTTTAACCAGTGTACGTGGGTCTGATTGTGCAACCACAGTTCGAAGAATAATGAAGATATGAACAAACGGCCTGTGGTCACTATACAGTCTGGAAGGGCAAAAGAAGAAATTGGCATTTCTACAAAAACAAGAACTATATAATGTTATTTTAAGTAAGTAACCAAAAAATTAAATAATTTTTTTAAAGTTTAAAATTCACTTAAAAATGTAAATTATAAGTTAAAAAATTTTAACCAAAAAACTTAATATTTTTCATATTTGGAACCATTCCATAATCCCAAGCATAAATGATTATATTTCTATCACTTGCTCTTAAGATTGTTTCATTTAATAGAGGTTGGGCATAATTGTTCTCTGCTGCTAATAGAACTGACTGACTTAGCTATAGGAAAATGTAAACTTAATTGGTTTATCCATTACAGTATTTTGCAGTTTATTTCATGATCCTGTGCTTAATACTTGCATAAATAGTAGATTACAAAATGCATTTTTATATCATTAGTATTGAATAATAATAATGCAAATAATTGACTTATAAATGATGTACAATTAATTGGTAGGTGATATTATATTATTAATATTTTTTCATTCTTGCAAAGCCTTAACAAAGTCATTAACATGTTAATATAAACTTGATCACCTTCCACTTATTTTCTCATGTGCTACCTACATGTACAAAACCTTATTCCTAAATGCATATTTTGTTCTGAAACTTGTCCTTTATATGTTGTGTATCACCATCTCTGGAGAGTTTTATCTGATTGATGTATAAATTACTTTTAATTTTACAGAATATTATTGTTATACTGAATTTATTATTATATAAATAACTTAATTTTACAGAATCATCTATCAACGCACATCCACAAGTTGGGGAGGAGGATGTGACCTTCCAGATGTCTGAAGTACTGAAACAGGCACCAAACAGGCCTGGTGGATCTAGGTACAAGGTAAAATAATTTAATTTTTTTTTTTTTTTACTAATTGTCCGATATATATATATATATATATATATATATATATATATATATATATATATATATATATATATATATATATATATATAAATATATATATATATATATATATATATATATAAATATATATATATAAATATATATATAATGTGTCGTACCTAGTAGCCAGAACGCACATCTCAGCCTACTATGCAAGGCCCGATTTGCCTAATAAGCCAAGTTTTCTTGAATTAATGTTTTTTCGACTACCTAACCTAACATTTTCAGCTACCTAACCTAACCTATAAAGAAAGGTTAGGTTCGGTCATATATCTCTATTAATTTTAACTCCAATAAAAAAAGAATTGACCTCATACATAATGAAATGGATAGCTTTATCATTTCATAAGAAAAAAAATAGAGAAAATATATTAATTCATGAAAACTTGGCTTATTAGGCAAATCGTGCCTTGCATAGTAGGCTGAAAAGTGCGTTCTGGCGACTAGGTACGACATATATATATATATATATATATATATATATATATGTATGTGTGTGTGTGTGTGTATTTACCTAAGTGTAGTTAAAGGATGAGACCGTCTTCCCAGCACTCTTTGTCATATAACGCTTTGAAACTACTGACAGTCTTGGCCTCCACCACCTTCTCACCTAACTTGTTCCAACCGTCTACCACTCTATTTGCGAAAGTGAATTTTCTTATATTTCTTTAGCATCTGTGTTAAGCTAGTTTCAATCTATGACCTCCTGTTCTTGAAGTTCCAGGTCTCAGGAAATCTTCCCTGTCGATTTTATCAATTCCTGTTACTATTTTGTATGTAGTGATCATATCACCTCTTCTGTCTTTTAGTTTTGGCATATTTAATGCCTCTAACGTCTCCTCGTAGCTCTTGCCCTTCAGTTCTGGGAGCCACTTAGTAGCATGTCTTTGCACCTTTTCCAGTTTGTTGATGTGCTTCTTAAGATATGGGCCAACTTCTGTTGTTGGGCACCACACAACAGCTGCATATTCTAGCTTTGGCGTAACAAAAGTCATGAACAATTTCTTTAGTATATCACCATCCATGTATTTAAACGCAATTCTAAAGTTAGAAAGCGTAGCATAGGCTCCTCGCACAATATTCTTTATGTGGTCCTCAGGTGATAGTTTTCTATCTAGAACCACCCCTAGATCTCTTTCTTTATCAGAATTCTTTAAAGATTTCTCACATAATGTATAGGTTGTGTGGGGTCTATGTTCTCCTGTTCCACATTCCATAACATGGCATTTATTAACATTAAATTCCATTTGCCAAGTGGTGCTCCATATACTTATTTTATCCAGGTTTTCTTGAAGGGCATGACAATCATCTAAATTTCTTATCCTTCCTATTATCTTAGCATCATCAGCAAACATGTTCATGTAATTCTGTATACCAACTGGTAGATCATTTATGTAGACAATAAACATCACTGGTGCAAGAACTGAACCCTGTGGTACTCCACTTGTGACATTTCTCCAGTCCGATACATTGCCTCTGATTACTGCCCTCATTTTTCTATGTCAGAAAATTTTTCATCCATATTAGAAGCTTACCTGTCACCCCTCCAATATTTTCCAGTTTCCAGAACAACCTCTCTATGTGGAACTGTCGAATGCCTTTTTTAGGTCCAAATAGATGCAGTCAACCCAACCATCTCTTTCCTGTAATATATCTGTTGCTCGATCATAGAAACTGAGTAAATTCGATACACAGGATCTTCCAAATCGAAAACCATACTGTCTGTCTGAAATTATATCATTTCTCTCCAGGTGTTCTACCCATTTAGTTTTAATTATTTTTTCCAATATTCCAATTCCAATTTTTTCCAATAATGTGTGTGTGTGTATGTATATTTGTGTTGTTGAATATGACCGAAAGTCAGTCTTTCTGCCCCTCTCCTTACTGCTATTGTTGTTTCTCGCATCTGTGTATTGCTTGTATGTTTGGGCAATTTTTCCCCTTTTCCTAGTTCTGCATCTCTGCTTTAGTATAAATTTTGTTGTGCCATTATCATATATTTCACAAAACTTGACATACATCTCATTTACTTCATGTCCTAACAGCAAGTGTTTGTCAAATTCCTTAAGGAAATATCTGAGTTCCCCATAATGACCTCTCCACAAGTCAGGTTTTTCAACTGCTTCAAGCTCATTTTCTTCCAGATTATAATGCATTGCATACTTTATTCCCAAAAAGACATGGTCACTTTAACCCAAGTGACCATGTCACTTGGGTAAAAGGAGGGAGGTACTGAATGATAAATATATCATTCTCTTTCCTGGTAAATATAATATCCAGCATGGAGGGAACATCCCCTTCCCTCATCCTCGTAGCTTGTTTAACATGTAGAAACATGAATGTTTACAGGGTGAGGTTTACGAAATTATATATATATATATATATATATATATATAATTGGTCTCTGGTCTATATATATATATATATATATATATATATATATATATATATATATATATATATATATAAGTTTGTGTGTGTGTAATTTATATAAATAAATAATTAAATATTAATTTTGTTAATATCTTTTCAGGGAAAACTTGCAAGTACAATTCGTATACAAGAGGGGCAACAAGAGCCAGAGGATGTCTACTAAGAAAATATATAAGTCTTTATCCTCACACTCTTGATATATGGTCTTCTCTGGTCTCTTTATTTTCTCTCCTCACAAATGTCCCTTTTTTTTATTTCTTTTACGTTTCTCTCCTGTTTTTCTTGTCTTTTAATCTCTCCTTTCCTCCTCTCTTCTAACACCTCTCGTTTCCTGTCTCTTCTAGCTTCTCTCTTCCTTTACTTTTTATATTTGTGGTATTCATTTATGTCATTTTTATCTTGTATATTTTTCTTGTATCTTTTTCTTATCTTGTGTTTCTCTTCCCCTTCTCTTCAATGATTTCTCATTTCTCTCCTCTCTCTGTTGTTTCTGTTCTGTCTTCTCTCTCCTTGCCTTAATTTTGTTCTGTCTCCTCTTTTGTTGTGTGTGTGTCTTTCTGTCTCTGTCTGTCTCTCTCTTTCTCTCTCTCTCTCTGGCTCTCTCTCTCTCGCTCTCTCTGGCTCTCTTGCTCTCTCTCTCTGGCTCTCTCTCTCTCTCTGGCTCTCTCTCTCTCTCTCTGGCTCTCTCTCTCTCTCTCTCTGGCTCTCTCTCTCTCTCTCTCTGGCTCTCTCTCTCTCTCTCTCTGGCTCTCTCTCTCTCTCTCTCTGGCTCTCTCTCTCTCTCTCTCTCTGGCTCTCTCTCTCTCTCTGGCTCTCTCTCTCTCTCTCTGGCTCTCTCTCTCTCTCTCTCTCTCTCTCTCTCTCTCTCTCTCTCTCTCTCTCTCTCTCCCTCTCTCTCTCTCTCTCTCTCTCTCTCTCTGGCTCTCTCTCTCTCTCCCTCTCTCTCTCTCTCTCTCTCTCTGGCTCTCTCTCTCTCTCTGGCTCTGTCTCTCTCTCTCTGGCTCTCTCGCTCTCTCTGGCTCTTTCGCTCTCTCTGGCTCTCTTTCTCTCTCTGGCTCTCGCTCTCTCTGGCTCTCTCTCTCTCTCTCTCTGGCTCTCTCTCTCTCTCTGGCTCTCTCTCTCTCTGGCTCTCTCTCTCTCACTCTCTGGCTCTCTCTCTCTCTCTGGCTCTCTCTCTCTCTCTGACTCTCTCTCTCTCTGGCTCACGCTCTCTCTCTCTGGCTCTGTGGCGCTCTCTCTCTGGCTCTCGCTCTCTCTCTCTGGCTCTGGGTCTCTCTCTCTGGCTCTCATATTTCATTTGATTTAAAAATGTCTGAGATTTTTTACTTAATCTAAGTTATATTGCATGGTGCTAATATGAATATTATACATGACTGTTTTTTCTTTTCTTTCTCTTTCTCCCTTTCTTTCTTTCTCTTTCTTTCCTTCTCTCTCTTTTTCTTTCTCTTTCTACATGAATATTATACTTGACTGTGTTTACATTCACTTGTAGATTTTTATTTTTAGTTAATTAGTCCTAAACTTTTGATTAATAGATTTTTATTATTAGTCATAGAAAAACTATAGTGTTATATGTATACTCGGAAAATTTTACTTGTTTTAGTTTTAAGTAACAATAACTGCTTATAACGTCAGACTGATCTCAGCATGACATGAATCACAGGCTGCTTGATCACAAAATCTATTGTGTTCACATATTGCATATATAGATTTTTAAATTTTTACTTTTATATTCTGTTATAGATATAGTCTATATATTTCGAGCTATTACATATATTTTGTTGTATTACTCATTCTTAATTAAATAAATATAATATTTTAATTCTCTTTTTGTACCCTATTTATTTGTAATTTACACATACATATATAGGATGTCCATTTCTATCTCAGATATGTCTTCTTTCTTTCTCTCCCTTTCTATTTCAGATATGAATTACAAAATTATTATACCCTAATTTACCCTAAACGCTTTAATGTAGGTAATTAAAAGATCATAAAAAAGTTTTTAGAAATGTTAATTATATACGTTCTAAGGTTGTATATAAAAGTTCTCAAAAAACCTTTTCTAAACGTAATTATAAACGTGCTGAAAACAATGAAATGTCGTTTTTAGGATGTTTTAAAAACATGAAAATGTTTGCTGGGAATCCGGCTGAAACGTCGATATATGCAATAAAAACCGAACTTCTCCCCTTTTCATTATCTTACTCAGTATTTTAACGAGAAACAAATAGTTGATTGAAAATGAAGTATTTAAGGTTATTATCTAATCAATTATGTGTTTGCATAATTTTTATCGTATATATATGAATTAAAACCCATAGACTGAAAATTCACAGAAACGTGGAAAACGGCAAAATATTGCCTAATTCGATGATATTTTGTTTAAGTCACATACATTAAAAGGGGATGATAAACGTCAAAATATTGCTAAATTCGATGATTTTTCGTACGAAACAAAAGGCAAGAAAACTTGCTTAAAATGCAATATTATGCGAAATTCTGAGATTTGAAGGCCAAATCACATATCGTGATACTACATGAAATAGTATCGAAATATTGGTAAAAATGAATATATTTACGTAATATCAAACTACATGAAAAACGTGAAAAAAGTCACTATTTAATAATATTTGAGGATTTTAACTTCAAATCATAGAGCGAGGTTTCGTATTATTTAGATCCAAGAATAGACATATGACAATGTTGTTTCCAATACAAATGATAAAAATGAATGTGTTTTCATTGGAATTAACTAAAATGTTCTTGATTTTCCGTTTATATTACCGAGGGAAGATGTACACGTAAAACCGCTCTAATCCGGCTGAAACGTCGATATATGCAATAAAAACCGAACTTCTCCCCTTTTCATTATCTTACTCAGCATTTTAACGAGAAACAAATAGATGATTGAAAATGAAGTATTTAAGGTTATTATCTAATCAATTATGTGTTTGCATAACTTTTATCGTATATATATGAAATAATACCCATAGAGTGAAAATTCACAAAAACGTGGAAAAACCGCAAAATATTGCCTAATTCGATGATATTTTGTTTAAATCAAATAAAGGAAAAGGGGATGATAAACGTCAAAATATTGCTAAATTCGATGATTTTTCGTACGAAACAAAAGGCAAGAAAACTTGCTTAAAATGCAATATTATGGGAAATTCTGAGATTTGAAGGCCAAATCACATATCGTGATACTACATGAAATAGAATCTAAATATTGGTAAAAATGAATATATTTACGTAGTATCAAACTACATGAAAAACGTGAAAAAAGTCACTATTTAACCATATTTGAGGATTTTAACTTCAAATCGTAGAGCGAGGTTTCGTATTATTTAGATCCAAGAAAAGACATATGACAATGTTGTTTCCAATACAAATGATAAAAATCAATGTTTTTTCATTAGTATTAACTAAAATGCTTCTGATTTTCCGTTTATATTACCGATGGAACATGTACACGAAAATAGCTCTATTCCGGCTGAAACGTCGATATATGCAATAAAAACAGAACTTCTCCCCTTTTCATTATCTTACTCAGTATTTTAACGAGAAACAAATAGATGATTGAAAAAGAAGTATTTAAGGTTATTATCTAATCAATTATGTGTTTGCGTCATTTTTATCGTATATATAATGAATTAATACCCATAGACTGAAAATTCACAAAAACGTAGAAAACGGCAAAATATTGCTTAATTCGATGATATTTTGTTTAAGTCACATAAAGGAAAATGGGATGATAAACGCCAAAATATTGCTAAATTCGATGATTTTTCGTACGAAACAAAATGCAAGAAAACTTGCTTAAAATGCAATATTATGCAAAATTCTGAGATTTGAAGGCCAAATCACATATCGTGATACTACATGAAATAGAATCGAAATATTGGTAAAAATGAATATATTTACGTGGTATCAAACTACATGAAAAACGTGAAAAAAGTCACTATATAACCATATTTGAGGATTTTAACTTCAAATCATAGAGCGAGGTTTCGTATTATTTAGATCCAAGAAAAGACATATGACAATGTTGTTTCCAATACAAATTATAAAAATCAATATGTTTTCATTAGAATTAACTAAAATGTTCCTGATTTTCCGTTTATATTACCGAGGGAAGATGTACACGTAAAACCGCTCTAATCCGGCTGAAACGTCGATATATGCAATAAAAACCGAACTTCTCCCCTTTTCATTATCTTACTCAGTATTTTTACGAGAAACAAATAGATGATTGAAAATGAAGTATTTAAGGGTATTATCTAATCAATTATGTGTTTGCATCATTTTTATCGTATATATATGAATTAATACCCATAGACTGAAAATTCACAAAAACGTGGAAAACTGCAAAATATTGCCTAATTCGATGATATTTTGTTTAAGTCACATAAAGGAAAAGGGGGTGATAAACGTCAAAATATTGCTAAATTCGATGATTTTTCATACGAAACACAAGGCAAGAAAACTTGCTTAAAATGCAATATTATGCGAAATTCTGAGATTTGAAGGCCAAATCACATATCGTGATGCTATATGAAATAGTATCGAAATATTGGTAAAAATGAATATATTTACGTTATATCAAACTACATGAAAAACGTGAAAAAAGTCAATATTTAACCATATATGAGGATTTTAACTTCAAATCATAGAGCGAGGTTTCGTATTATTTAGATCCAAGAAAAGACATATGACAGTGTTGTTACCAATACAAATGATAAAAATCAATGTGTTTTCATTGGTATTAACTAAAATGTTCCTGATTTTCCGTTTATATTACCGATGGAAGATGTACACGAAAATCGCTCTATTCCGGCTGAAACGTCGATATATGCAATAAAAACAGAACTTCTCCCCTTTTCAATATCTTACTCAGTATTTTAACGAGAAATAAATAGTTGATTGAAAATGAAGTATTTAAGGTTATTATCTAATCAATTATGTGTTTGCATAATTTTTATCGTATATATATGAATTAATACCCATAGACTGAAAATTCACAGAAACGTGGAAAACGGCAAAATATTGCCTAATTCGATGATATTTTGTTTAAGTCACATAAAGGAAAAGGGGATGATAAACGTCAAAATATTGCTAAATTCGATGATTTTTCGTACGAAACAAAAGGCAAGAAAACTTGCTTAAAATGCAACATTATGCGAAATTCTAAGATTTGAAGGCCAAATCACATATCGTGATACTACATGAAATAGTATCGAAATATTGGTAAAAATGAATATATTTACGTAATATCAAACTACATGAAAAACGTGAAAAAAGTCAATATTTAACCATATTTGAGGATTTTAACTCCAAATCATAGAGCGAGGTTTCGTATTATTTAGATCCAAGAATAGACATAGGACAATGTTGTTTCCAATACAAATTATAAAAATCAATGTGTTTTCATTAGAATTAACTAAAATGTTCTTGATTTTCCGTTTATATTACCGAGGGAAGATGTACACGTAAAACCGCTCTAATCCGGCTGAAACGTCGATATATGCAATAAAAACCGAACTTCTCCCCTTTTCATTATCTTACTCAGTATTTTTACGAGAAACAAATAGATGATTGAAAATGAAGTATTTAAGGGTATTATCTAATCAATTATGTGTTTGCATCATTTTTATCGTATATATATGAATTAATACCCATAGACTAAAAATTCACAAAAACGTGGAAAACGGCAAAATATTGCCTAATTCGATGATATTTTGTTTAAGTCACATAAAGGAAAAGGGGATGATAAACGTCAAAATATTGCTAAATTCGATGATTTTTCATACGAAACACAAGGCAAGAAAACTTGCTTAAAATGCAATATTATGCGAAATTCTGAGATTTGAAGGCCAAATCACATATCGTGATACTATATGAAATAGTATCGAAATATTGGTAAAAATGAATATATTTACGTTATATCAAACTACATGAAAAACGTGAAAAAAGTCAATATTTAACCATATATGAGGATTTTAACTTCAAATCATAGAGCGAGGTTTCGTATTATTTAGATCCAAGAAAAGACATATGACAGTGTTGTTACCAATACAAATGATAAAAATCAATGTGTTTTCATTGGTATTAACTAAAATGTTCCTGATTTTCCGTTTATATTACCGATGGAAGATGTACACGAAAATCGCTCTATTCCGGCTGAAACGTCGATATATGCAATAAAAACAGAACTTCTCCCCTTTTCAATATCTTACTCAGCATTTTAACGAGAAACAAATAGATGATTGAAAATGAAGTATTTAAGGTTATTATCTAATCAATTATGTGTTTGCATAATTTTTATCGTATATATATGAAATAATACCCATAGAGTGAAAATTCACAAAAACGTGGAAAAACCGCTAAATATTGCCTAATTCGATGATATTTTGTTTAAATCAAATAAAGGAAAAGGGGATGATAAACGTCAAAATATTGCTAAATTCGATGATTTTTCGTACGAAACAAAAGGCAAGAAAACTTGCTTAAAATGCAATATTATGGGAAATTCTGAGATTTGAAGGCCAAATCACATATCGTGATACTACATGAAATAGAATCTAAATATTGGTAAAAATGAATATATTTACGTAGTATCAAACTACATGAAAAACGTGAAAAAAGTCACTATTTAACCATATTTGAGGATTTTAACTTCAAATCGTAGAGCGAGGTTTCGTATTATTTAGATCCAAGAAAAGACATATGACAATGTTGTTTCCAATACAAATGATAAAAATCAATGTTTTTTCATTAGTATTAACTAAAATGCTTCTGATTTTCCGTTTATATTACCGATGGAACATGTACACGAAAATAGCTCTATTCCGGCTGAAACGTCGATATATGCAATAAAAACAGAACTTCTCCCCTTTTCATTATCTTACTCAGTATTTTAACGAGAAACAAATAGATGATTGAAAATGAAGTATTTAAGGTTATTATCTAATCAATTATGTGTTTGCGTCATTTTTATCGTATATATAATGAATTAATACCCATAGACTGAAAATTCACAAAAACGTAGAAAACGGCAAAATATTGCTTAATTCGATGATATTTTGTTTAAGTCACATAAAGGAAAATGGGATGATAAACGCCAAAATATTGCTAAATTCGATGATTTTTCGTACGAAACAAAATGCAAGAAAACTTGCTTAAAATGCAATATTATGCAAAATTCTGAGATTTGAAGGCCAAATCACATATCGTGATACTACATGAAATAGAATCGAAATATTGGTAAAAATGAATATATTTACGTGGTATCAAACTACATGAAAAACGTGAAAAAAGTCACTATATAACCATATTTGAGGATTTTAACTTCAAATCATAGAGCGAGGTTTCGTATTATTTAGATCCAAGAAAAGACATATGACAATGTTGTTTCCAATACAAATTATAAAAATCAATGTGTTTTCATTAGAATTAACTAAAATGTTCTTGATTTTCCGTTTATATTACCGAGGGAAGATGTACACGTAAAACCGCTCTAATCCGGCTGAAACGTCGATATATGCAATAAAAACCGAACTTCTCCCCTTTTCATTATCTTACTCAGTATTTTTACGAGAAACAAATAGATGGTTGAAAATGAAGTATTTAAGGGTATTATCTAATCAATTATGTGTTTGCATCATTTTTATCGTATATATATGAATTAATACCCATAGACTGAAAATTCACAAAAACGTGGAAAACGGCAAAATATTGCCTAATTCGATGATATTTTGTTTAAGTCACATAAAGGAAAAGGGGATGATAAACGTCAAAATATTGCTAAATTCGATGATTTTTCATACGAAACACAAGGCAAGAAAACTTGCTTAAAATGCAATATTATGCGAAATTCTGAGATTTGAAGGCCAAATCACATATCGTGATACTATATGAAATAGTATCGAAATATTGGTAAAAATGAATATATTTACGTTATATCAAACTACATGAAAAACGTGAAAAAAGTCAATATTTAACCATATATGAGGATTTTAACTTCAAATCATAGAGCGAGGTTTCGTATTATTTAGATCCAAGAAAAGACATATGACAGTGTTGTTACCAATACAAATGATAAAAATCAATGTGTTTTCATTGGTATTAACTAAAATGTTCCTGATTTTCCGTTTATATTACCGATGGAAGATGTACACGAAACTCGCTCTATTCCGGCTGAAACGTCGATATATGCAATAAAAACAGAACTTCTCCCCTTTTCAATATCTTACTCAGTATTTTAACGAGAAATAAATAGTTGATTGAAAATGAAGTATTTAAGGTTATTATCTAATCAATTATGTGTTTGCATAATTTTTATCGTATATATATGAATTAATACCCATAGACTGAAAATTCACAGAAACGTGGAAAACGGCAAAATATTGCCTAATTCGATGATATTTTGTTTAAGTCACATAAAGGGAAAGGGGGATGATAAACGTCAAAATATTGCTAAATTCGATGATTTTTCGTACGAAACAAAAGGCAAGAAAACTTGCTTAAAATGCAACATTATGCGAAATTCTAAGATTTGAAGGCCAAATCACATATCGTGATACTACATGAAATAGTATCGAAATATTGGTAAAAATGAATATATTTACGTAATATCAAACTACATGAAAAACGTGAAAAAAGTCAATATTTAACCATATTTGAGGATTTTAACTTCAAATCATAGAGCGAGGTTTCGTATTATTTAGATCCAAGAATAGACATAGGACAATGTTGTTTCCAATACAAATTATAAAAATCAATGTGTTTTCATTAGAATTAACTAAAATGTTCTTGATTTTCCGTTTATATTACCGAGGGAAGATGTACACGTAAAACCGCTCTAATCCGGCTGAAACGTCGATATATGCAATAAAAACCGAACATCTCCCCTTTTCATTATCTTACTCAGTATTTTTACGAGAAACAAATAGATGATTGAAAATGAAGTATTTAAGGGTATTATCTAATCAATTATGTGTTTGCATCATTTTTATCGTATATATATGAATTAATACCCATAGACTGAAAATTCACAAAAACGTGGAAAACGGCAAAATATTGCCTAATTCGATGATATTTTGTTTAAGTCACATAAAGGAAAAGGGGATGATAAACGTCAAAATATTGCTAAATTCGATGATTTTTCATACAAAACACAAGGCAAGAAAACTTGCTTAAAATGCAATATTATGCGAAATTCTGAGATTTGAAGGCCAAATCACATATCGTGATACTATATGAAATAGTATCGAAATATTGGTAAAAATGAATATATTTACGTTATAACAAACTACATGAAAAACGTGAAAAAAGTCAATATTTAACCATATATGAGGATTTTAACTTCAAATCATAGAGCGAGGTTTCGTATTATTTAGATCCAAGAAAAGACATATGACAGCGTTGTTACCAATACAAATGATAAAAATCAATGTGTTTTCATTGGTATTAACTAAAATGTTCCTGATTTTCCGTTTATATTACCGATGGAAGATGTACACGAAAATCGCTCTATTCCGGCTGAAACGTCGATATATGCAATAAAAACAGAACTTCTCCCCTTTTCAATATCTTACTCAGTATTTTAACGAGAAATAAATAGTTGATTGAAAATGAAGTATTTAAGGTTATTATCTAATCAATTATGTGTTTGCATAATTTTTATTGTATATATATGAATTAATACCCATAGACTGAAAATTCACAGAAACGTGGAAAACGGCAAAATATTGCCTAATTCGATGATATTTTGTTTAAGTCACATAAAGGAAAAGGGGATGATAAACGTCAAAATATTGCTAAATTCGATGATTTTTCGTACGAAACAAAAGGCAAGAAAACTTGCTTAAAATGCAACATTATGCGAAATTCTAAGATTTGAAGGCCAAATCACATATCGTGATACTACATGAAATAGTATCGAAATATTGGTAAAAATGAATATATTTACGTAATATCAAACTACATGAAAAACGTGAAAAAAGTCACTATTTAACCATATTTGAGGATTTTAACTTCAAATCATAGAGCGAGGTTTCGTATTATTTAGATCCAAGAATAGACATAGGACAATGTTGTTTCCAATACAAATTATAAAAATCAATGTGTTTTCATTAGAATTAACTAAAATGTTCTTGATTTTCCGTTTATATTACCGAGGGAAGATGTACACGTAAAACCGCTCTAATCCGGCTGAAACGTCGATATATGCAATAAAAACCGAACTTCTCCCCTTTACATTATCTTACTCAGTATTTTAACGAGAAACAAATAGATGATTGAAAATGAAGTATTTAAGGTTATTATCTAATCAATTATGTGTTTGCATCATTTTTATCGTATATATATGAATTAATACCCATAGACTGAAAATTCACAAAAACGTGGAAAACGGCAAAATATTGCCTAATTCGATGATATTTTGTTTAAGTCACATAAAGGAAAAGGGGATGATAAACGTCAAAATATTGCTAAATTCGATGATTTTTCATACGAAACAAAAGGCAAGAAAACTTGCTTAAAATGCAATATTATGCGAAATTCTGAGATTTGAAGGCCAAATCACATATCGTGATAATACATGAAATAGTATCGAAATATTGGTAAAAATGAATATATTTACGTTGTATCAAACTACATGAAAAACGTGAAAAAAGTCAATATTTAACCATATATGAGGATTTTAACTTCAAATCATAGAGCGAGGTTTCGTATTATTTAGATTCAAGAAAAGACATATGACAGTGTTGTTACCAATACAAATGATAAAAATCAATGTGTTTTCATTGGTATTAACTAAAATGTTCCTGATTTTCCGTTTATATTACCGATGGAAGATGTACACGAAAATCGCTCTATTCCGGCTGAAACGTCGATATATGCAATAAAAACCGAACTTCTCCCCTTTTCAATATCTTACTCAGTATTTTAACGAGAAACAAATAGTTGATTGAAAATGAAGTATTTAAGGTTATTATCTAATCAATTATGTGTTTGCATCATTTTTATCGTATATATATGAATTAATACCCATAGACTGAAAATTCACAGAAACGTGGATAACGGCAAAATATTGCCTAATTCGATGATATTTTGTTTAAGTCACATAAAGGAAAAGGGGATGATAAACGTCAAAATATTGCTAAATTCGATGATTTTTCGTACGAAACAAAAGGCAAGAAAACTTGCTTAAAATGCAATATTATGCGAAATTCTGAGATTTGAAGGCCAAATCACATATCGTGATACTACATGAAATAGTATCGAAATATTGGTAAAAATGAATATATTTACGTAATATCAAACTACATGAAAAACGTGAAAAAAGTCAATATTTACCCATATTTGAGGATTTTAACTTCAAATCATAGAGCGAAGTTTCGTATTATTTAGATCCAAGAATAGACATATGACAATGTTGTTTCCAATACAAATGATAAAAATCAATGTGTTTTCATTAGAATTAACTAAAATGTTCCTGATTTTCCGTATATATTACCGATGGAAGATGTACACGAAAATCGCTCTATTCCGGCTGAAACGTCGATATATGCAATAAAAACAGAACTTCTCCCCTTTTCAATATCTTACGCAGTATTTTAACGAGAAACAAATAGTTGATTGAAAATGAAGTATTTAAGGTTATTATCTAATCAATTATGTGTTTGCATCATTTTTATTGTATATATATGAATTAATACCCATAGTCTTAAAATTCACAAAAACGTGGGAAACGGCAAAATATTGCCTAATTCGATGATATTTTGTTTAAGTCACATAAAGGAAAAGGGGATGATAAACGTCAAAATATTGCTTAATTCGATGATTTTTCGTACGAAACAAAAGGCAAGAAAACTTGCTTAAAATGCAATATTATGCGAAATTCAGAGATTTGAAGGCCAAATCACATATCGTGATACAACATGAAATAGAATCGAAATATTGGTAAAACTCAATATATTTACGTAGTATCAAACTACATGAAAAACGTGAAAAAAGTCACTATTTAGCCATATTTGAGGATTTTAACTTCAAATCATAGAGCGAGGTTTCGTATTATTTAGATCCAAGAATAGACATATGACAATGTTGTTTCCAATACAAATTATAAAAATCAATGTGTTTTCATTAGAATTAACTAAAATGTTCTTGATTGTCCGTTTATATTACCGATGGAAGATGTACACGTAAAACCGCTCTAATCCGGCTGAAACGTCGATATATGCAATAAAAACCGAACTTCTCCCCTTTACATTATCTTACTCAGTATTTTAACGAGAAACAAATAGATGATTGAAAATGAAGTATTTAAGGTTATTATCTAATCAATTATGTGTTTGCATCATTTTTATCGTATATATATGAATTAATACCCATAGACTGAAAATTCACAAAAACGTGGAAAACGGCAAAATATTGCCTAATTCGATGATATTTTGTTTAAGTCACATAAAGGAAAAGGGGATGATAAACGTCAAAATATTGCTAAATTCGATGATTTTTCGTACGAAACGAAAGGCAAGAAAACTTGCTTAAAATGCAACATTATGCGAAATTCTAAGATTTGAAGGCCAAATCACATATCGTGATACTACATGAAATAGTATCGAAATATTGGTAAAAATGAATATATTTACGTAATATCAAACTACATGAAAAACGTGAAAAAAGTCAATATTTAACCATATTTGAGGATTTTAACTTCAAATCATAGAGCGAGGTTTCGTATTATTTAGATCCAAGAATAGACATAGGACAATGTTGTTTCCAATACAAATTATAAAAATCAATGTGTTTTCATTAGAATTAACTAAAATGTTCTTGATTTTCCGTTTATATTACCGAGGGAAGATGTACACGTAAAACCGCTCTAATCCGGCTGAAACGTCGATATATGCAATAAAAACCGAACATCTCCCCTTTTCATTATCTTACTCAGTATTTTTACGAGAAACAAATAGATGATTGAAAATGAAGTATTTAAGGGTATTATCTAATCAATTATGTGTTTGCATCATTTTTATCGTATATATATGAATTAATACCCATAGACTGAAAATTCACAAAAACGTGGAAAACGGCAAAATATTGCCTAATTCGATGATATTTTGTTTAAGTCACATAAAGGAAAAGGGGATGATAAACGTCAAAATATTGCTAAATTCGATGATTTTTCATACAAAACACAAGGCAAGAAAACTTGCTTAAAATGCAATATTATGCGAAATTCTGAGATTTGAAGGCCAAATCACATATCGTGATACTATATGAAATAGTATCGAAATATTGGTAAAAATGAATATATTTACGTTATATCAAACTACATGAAAAACGTGAAAAAAGTCAATATTTAACCATATATGAGGATTTTAACTTCAAATCACAGAGCGAGGTTTCGTATTATTTAGATCCAAGAAAAGACATATGACAGCGTTGTTACCAATACAAATGATAAAAATCAATGTGTTTTCATTGGTATTAACTAAAATGTTTCTGATTTTCCGTTTATATTACCGATGGAAGATGTACACGAAAATCGCTCTATTCCGGCTGAAACGTCGATATATGCAATAAAAACAGAACTTCTCCCCTTTTCAATATCTTACTCAGTATTTTAACGAGAAATAAATAGTTGATTGAAAATGAAGTATTTAAGGTTATTATCTAATCAATTATGTGTTTGCATAATTTTTATTGTATATATATGAATTAATACCCATAGACTGAAAATTCACAGAAACGTGGAAAACGGCAAAATATTGCCTAATTCGATGATATTTTGTTTAAGTCACATAAAGGAAAAGGGGATGATAAACGTCAAAATATTGCTAAATTCGATGATTTTTCGTACGAAACACAAGGCAAGAAAACTTGCTTAAAATGCAACATTATGCGAAATTCTAAGATTTGAAGGCCAAATCACATATCGTGATACTACATGAAATAGTATCGAAATATTGGTAAAAATGAATATATTTACGTAATATCAAACTACATGAAAAACGTGAAAAAAGTCACTATTTAACCATATTTGAGGATTTTAACTTCAAATCATAGAGCGAGGTTTCGTATTATTTAGATCCAAGAATAGACATAGGACAATGTTGTTTCCAATACAAATTATAAAAATCAATGTGTTTTCATTAGAATTAACTAAAATGTTCTTGATTTTCCGTTTATATTACCGAGGGAAGATGTACACGTAAAACCGCTCTAATCCGGCTGAAACGTCGATATATGCAATAAAAACCGAACTTCTCCCCTTTACATTATCTTACTCAGTATTTTAACGAGAAACAAATAGATGATTGAAAATGAAGTATTTAAGGTTATTATCTAATCAATTATGTGTTTGCATCATTTTTATCGTATATATATGAATTAATACCCATAGACTGAAAATTCACAGAAACGTGGATAACGGCAAAATATTGCCTAATTCGATGATATTTTGTTTAAGTCACATAAAGGAAAAGGGGATGATAAACGTCAAAATATTGCTAAATTCGATGATTTTTCGTACGAAACAAAAGGCAAGAAAACTTGCTTAAAATGCAATATTATGCGAAATTCTGAGATTTGAAGGCCAAATCACATATCGTGATACTACATGAAATAGTATCGAAATATTGGTAAAATGAATATATTTATGTAATATCAAACTACATGAAAAACGTGAAAAAAGTCAATATTTAACCATATTTGAAGATTTTAACTTCAAATCATAGAGCGAGGTTTCGTATTATTTAGATCCAAGAATAGACATATGACAATGTTGTTTCCAATACAAATTATAAAAATCAATGTGTTTTCGTTAGAATTAACTAAAATGTTCTTGATTTTCCGTTTATATTACCGAGGGAAGATGTACACGTAAAACCGCTCTAATCCGGCTGAAACGTCGATATATGCAATAAAAACCGAACTTCTCCCCTTTTCATTATCTTACTCAGTATTTTAACGAGAAACAAATAGATGATTGAAAATGAAGTATTTGGGGTTATTATCTAATCAATTATGTGTTTGCATCATTTTTATCGTATATATATGAATTAATACCCATAGACTGAAAATTCACAAAAACGTGGAAAACGGCAAAATATTGCCTAATTCGATGATATTTTGTTTAAGTCACATAAAGGAAAAGGGGATGATAAACATCAAAATATTGCTAAATTCGATGATTTTTCGTACGAAACAAAATGCAAGATAACTTGCTTAAAATGCAATATTATGCGAAATTCTGAGATTTGAAGGCCAAATCACATATCGTTATACTACATGAAATAGAATCGAAATATTGGTAAAACTCAATATATTTACGTAGTATCAAACTACATGAAAAACGTGAAAAAAGTCACTATTTAACCATATTTGAGGATTTTAACTTCAAATCATAAAGAGAGGTTTCGTATTATTTAGATCCAAGAAAAGACATATGACAATGTTGTTTCCAATACAAATGATAAAAATGAATGTGTTTTCATTAGAATTAACTAAAATGTTCCTGATTTTCCGTTTATATTACCGAGGGAAGATGTACACGTAAAACCGCTCTAATCCGGCTGAAACGTCGATATATGCAATAAAAACCGAACTTCTCCCCTTTTCAATATCTTACTCAGTATTTTACGAGAAACAAATAGATGATTGAAAATGAAGTATTTAAGGTTATTATCTAATCAATTATGTGTTTGCATAATTTTTATCGTATATATATGAAATAATACCCATAGAGTGAAAATTCACAAAAACGTGGAAAAACCGCAAAATATTGCCTAATTCGATGATATTTTGTTTAAATCAAATAAAGGAAAAGGGGATGATAAACGTCAAAATATTGCTAAATTCGATGATTTTTCGTACGAAACAAAAGGCAAGAAAACTTGCTTAAAATGCAATATTATGGGAAATTTTTGAGATTTGAAGGCCAAATCACATATCGTGATACTACATGAAATAGAATCTAAATATTGGTAAAAATGAATATATTTACGTAGTATCAAACTACATGAAAAACGTGAAAAAAGTCAC
>NW_027190220.1:0-48492 GCF_040958095.1 Procambarus clarkii | reverse complement strand
CAATATATTACTCAGTATTTTAACGAGAAACAAATAGATGATTGAAAATGAAGTATTTAAGTTATTATCTAATCAATTATGTGTTTGCATCATTTTTATCGTATATATATGAATTAATACCCATAGACTGTAAATTCACAAAAACGTAGAAAACGGCAAAATATTGCCTAATTCGATGATATTTTGTTTAAGTCACATAAAGGAAAAGGGGATGATAAACGTCAAAATATTGCTAAATTCGATGATTTTTCGTGCGAAACAAAAGGCAAGAAACCTTGCTTAAAATGCAATATTATGCGAATTTCTGAGATTTGAAGGCCAAATCACATATCGTGATACTACATGAAATAGAATCGAAATATTGGTAAAAAAGGAATATATTTAAGTAGTATCAAACTACATGAAAAACGTGAAAAATGTCACTATTTAACCATATTTGAGGATTTTAACTTCAAATCATAGAGCGAGGTTTCGTATTATTTAGATCCAAGAAAAGACATATGACAATGTTGTTTCCAATACAAATTATAAAAATCAATGTG
Source organism: Procambarus clarkii (assembly GCF_040958095.1). Classification (NCBI taxonomy): domain Eukaryota; kingdom Metazoa; phylum Arthropoda; class Malacostraca; order Decapoda; family Cambaridae; genus Procambarus; species Procambarus clarkii. Next base: position 47,950 of record NW_027190220.1, on the reverse strand, counting down.
TTTTCATTAGAATTAACTAAAATGTTCCTGATTTTCCGTTTATATTACCGAGGGAAGATGTACACGTAAAACCGCTCTAATCCGGCTGGAACGTCGATATATGCAATAAAAACCGAACTTCTCCCCTTTTCAATATCTTACTCAGTATTTTAACGAGAAACAAATAGATGATTGAAAATGAAGTATTTAAGGTTATTATCTAATCAATTATGTGTTTGATTATTTTTATCGTATATATATGAATTAATACCCATAGACTGAAAATTCACAAAAACGTGGAAAACGGCAAAATATTGCCTAATTCGATGATATTTTGTTTAAGTCACATAAAGGAAAAGGGGATGATAAACGTCAAAATATTGCTAAATTCGATGATTTTTCGTACGAAACAAAATGCAAGAAAACTTGCTTAAAATGCAATATTATGCGAAATTCTGAGATTTGAAGGCAAAATCACATATCGTGATACTACATGAAATAGAATCGAAATATTGGTAAAAATGAATATATTTACGTAATATCAAACTACATGAAAAACGTGAAAAAGTCAATATTTAACCATATTTGATGATTTTAACTTCAAATCATAGAGCGAGGTTTCGTATTATTTAGATCCAAGAAAAGACATATGACAATGTTGTTTCCAATACAAATGATAAAAATCAATGTATTTTCATTAGTATTAACTAAAATGTTCCTGATTTTCCGTTTATATTACCGATGGAAGATGTACACGAAAATCGCTCTATTCCGGCTGAAACGTCGATATATGCAATAAAAACAGAACTTCTCCCCTTTTCAATATAATACTCAGTATTTTAACGAGAAATAAATAGTTGATTGAAAATGAAGTATTTAAGGTTATTATCTAATGTATTATGTGTTTGCGTCATTTTTATCGTATATATAATGAATTAATACCCATAGACTGAAAATTCACAAACACGTGGAAAAACGGCAAAATATTGCCTAATTCGATGATATTTTGTTTAAATCAAATAAAGGAAAAGGGGATGATAAACGCCAAATATTGCTAAATTCGATGATTTTTCGTACGAAACAAAATGCAAGAAAACTTGCTTAAAATGCAATATTATGCGAAATTCTGAGATTTGAAGGCCAAATCACATATCGTGATACGACATGAAATAGTATCGAAATATTGGTAAAAATGAATATATTTACGTAATATCAAACTACATGAAAAAAGTGAAAAAAGTCAATATTTAACCATATTCGAGGATTTTAACTTCAAATCATAGAGCGAGGTTTCGTATTATTTAGATCCAAGAATAGACATATGACAATGTTGTTTCCAATACAAATGATAAAAATCAATGTGTTTTCATTAGAATTAACTAAAATGTTCCTGATTTTCCGTTTATATTACCTAGGGAAGATGTACACGTAAAACCGCTCTAATCCGGCTGAAACGTCGATATATGCAATAAAAACCGAACTTCTCCCCTTTTCATTATCTTACTCAGTATTTTAACGAGAAACAAATAGATGATTAAAAATGAAGTATTTAATTAAGTTATTATCTAATCAATTATGTGTTTGCATCATTTTTATCGTATATATTTGAATTAATACCCATAGACTGTAAATTCACAAAAACGTAGAAAACGGCAAAATATTGCCTAATTCGATGATATTTTGTTTAAATCAAATAAAGGAAAAGGGGATGATTAACGTCAAAATATTGCTAAATTCGATGATTTTTCGTACGAAACAAAATGCAAGAAAACTTGCTTAAAATGCAATATTATGCGAAATTCTGAGATTTGAAGGCAAAATCACATATCGTGATACTACATGAAATAGAGTCGAAATATTGGTAAAAGTGAATATATATACGTAGTATCAAACTACATGAAAAACTTGAAAAAAAGTCACTATTTAACCATATTTGAGGATTTTAACTTCAAATCATAGAGCGAGGTTTCGTATTATTTAGATCCAAGAAAAGACATATGACAATGTTGTTTCCAATAAAAATGATAAAAATCAATGTATTTTCATTAGTATTAACTAAAATGTTCCTGATTTTCCGTTTATATTAACGATGGAAGATGTACACGAAAATCGCTCTATTCCGGCTGAAACGTAGATATATGCAATAAAAACAGAACTTCTCCCCTTTTCAATATCTTACTCAGTATTTTAACGAGAAACAAATAGTTGATTGAAAATGAAGTATTTAAGGTTATTATCTAATGTATTATGTGTTTGCGTCATTTTTATCGTATATATAATGAATTAATACCCATAGACTGAAAATTCACAAACACGTTGAAAAACAGCAAAATATTGCCTAATTCGATGATATTTTGTTTAAATCAAATAAAGGAAAAGGGGATGATAAACGCCAAATATTGCTAAATTCGATGATTTTTCGTACGAAACAAAATGCAAGAAAACTTGCTTAAAATGCAATATTATGCGAAATTCTGAGATTTGAAGGCAAAATCACATATCGTGATACTACATGAAATAGAGTCGAAATATTGGTAAAAGTGAATATATATACGTAGTATCAAACTACATGAAAAACTTGAAAAAAAGTCACTATTTAACCATATTTGAGGATTTTAACTTCAAATCATAGAGCGAGGTTTCGTATTATTTAGATCCAAGAAAAGACATATGACAATGTTGTTTCCAATAAAAAATGATAAAAATCAATGTATTTTCATTAGTATTAACTAAAATGTTCCTGATTTTCCGTTTATATTAACGATGGAAGATGTACACGAAAATCGCTCTATTCCGGCTGAAACGTAGATATATGCAATAAAAACAGAACTTCTCCCCTTTTCAATATCTTACTCAGTATTTTAACGAGAAACAAATAGTTGATTGAAAATGAAGTATTTAAGGTTATTATCTAATGTATTATGTGTTTGCGTCATTTTTATCGTATATATAATGAATTAATACCCATAGACTGAAAATTCACAAACACGTTGAAAAACAGCAAAATATTGCCTAATTCGATGATATTTTGTTTAAATCAAATAAAGGAAAAGGGGATGATAAACGCCAAATATTGCTAAATTCGATGATTTTTCGTACGAAACAAAATGCAAGAAAACTTGCTTAAAATGCAATATTATGCGAAATTCTGAGATTTGAAGGCCAAATCACATATCGTGATACGACATGAAATAGTATCGAAATATTGGTAAAAATGAATATATTTACGTAATATCAAACTACATGAAAAAAGTGAAAAAAGTCAATATTTAACCATATTCGAGGATTTTAACTTCAAATCATAGAGCGAGGTTTCGTATTATTTAGATCCAAGAATAGACATATGACAATGTTGTTTCCAATACAAATGATAAAAATCAATGTGTTTTCATTAGAATTAACTAAAATGTTCCTGATTTTCCGTTTATATTACCTAGGGAAGATGTACACGTAAAACCGCTCTAATCCGGCTGAAACGTCGATATATGCAATAAAAACCGAACTTCTCCCCTTTTCATTATCTTACTCAGTATTTTAACGAGAAACAAATAGATGATTGAAAATGAAGTATTTAATTAAGTTATTATCTAATCAATTATGTGTTTGCATCATTTTTATCGTATATATTTGAATTAATACCCATAGACTGTAAATTCACAAAAACGTAAAAAACGGCAAAATATTGCCTAATTCGATGATATATTGTTTAAATCAAATAAAGGAAAAGGGGATGATTAACGTCAAAATATTGCTAAATTCGATGATTTTTCGTACGAAACAAAATGCAAGAAAACTTGCTTAAAATGCAATATTATGCGAAATTCTGAGATTTGAAGGCAAAATCACATATCGTGATACTACATGAAATAGAGTCGAAATATTGGTAAAAGTGAATATATATACGTAGTATCAAACTACATGAAAAACTTGAAAAAAAGTCACTATTTAACCATATTTGAGGATTTTAACTTCAAATCATAGAGCGAGGTTTCGTATTATTTAGATCCAAGAAAAGACACATGACAATGTTGTTTCCAATACAAATGATAAAAATCAATGTATTTTCATTAGTATTAACTAAAATGTTCCTGATTTTCCGTTTATATTAACGATGGAAGATGTACACGAAAATCGCTCTATTCCGGCTGAAACGTAGATATATGCAATAAAAACAGAACTTCTCCCCTTTTCAATATCTTACTCAGTATTTTAACGAGAAACAAATAGTTGATTGAAAATGAAGTATTTAAGGTTATTATCTAATGTATTATGTGTTTGCGTCATTTTTATCGTATATATAATGAATTAATACCCATAGACTGAAAATTCACAAACACGTTGAAAAACGGCAAAATATTGCCTAATTCGATGATATTTTGTTTAAATCAAATAAAGGAAAAGGGGATGATAAACGCCAAATATTGCTAAATTCGATGATTTTTCGTACGAAACAAAATGCAAGAAAACTTGCTTAAAATGCAATATTATGCGAAATTCTGAGATTTGAAGGCCAAATCACATATCGTGATACTACATGAAATAGTATCGAAATATTGGTAAAAATGAATATATTTACGTAATATCAAACTACATGAAAAAAGTGAAAAAAGTCAATATTTAACCATATTCGAGGATTTTAACTTCAAATCATAGAGCGAGGTTTCGTATTATTTAGATCCAAGAATAGACATATGACAATGTTGTTTCCAATACAAATGATAAAAATCAATGTGTTTTCATTAGAATTAACTAAAATGTTCCTGATTTTCCGTTTATATTACCTAGGGAAGATGTACACGTAAAACCGCTCTAATCCGGCTGAAACGTCGATATATGCAATAAAAACCGAACTTCTCCCCTTTTCATTATCTTACTCAGTATTTTAACGAGAAACAAATAGATGATTGAAAATGAAGTATTTAATTAAGTTATTATCTAATCAATTATGTGTGTGCATCATTTTTATCGTATATATTTGAATTAATACCCATAGACTGTAAATTCACAAAAACGTAGAAAACGGCAAAATATTGCCTAATTCGATGATATTTTGTTTAAATCAAATAAAGGAAAAGGGGATGATTAACGTCAAAATATTGCTAAATTCGATGATTTTTCGTACGAAACAAAATGCAAGAAAACTTGCTTAAAATGCAATATTATGCGAAATTCTGAGATTTGAAGGCAAAATCACATATCGTGATACTACATGAAATAGAGTCGAAATATTGGTAAAAGTGAATATATATACGTAGTATCAAACTACATGAAAAACTTGAAAAAAGTCACTATTTAACCATATTTGAGGATTTTAACTTCAAATCATAGAGCGAGGTTTCGTATTATTTAGATCCAAGAAAAGACATATGACAATGTTGTTTCCAATACAAATGATAAAAATCAATGTATTTTCATTAGTATTAACTAAAATGTTCCTGATTTTCCGTTTATATTAACGATGGAAGATGTACACGAAAATCGCTCTATTCCGGCTGAAACGTAGATATATGCAATAAAAACAGAACTTCTCCCCTTTTCAATATCTTACTCAGTATTTTAACGAGAAACAAATAGTTGATTGAAAATGAAGTATTTAAGGTTATTATCTAATGTATTATGTGTTTGCGTCATTTTTATCGTATATATAATGAATGAATACCCATAGACTGAAAATTCACAAAAACGTGGAAAAACGGCAAAATATTGCCTAATTCTATGATATTTTGTTTAAATCAAATAAAGGAAAAGGGGATGATAAACGCCAAATATTGCTAAATTCGATGATTTTTCGTACGAAACAAAATGCAAGAAAACTTGCTTAAAATGCAATATTATGCGAAATTCTGAGATTTGAAGGACAAATCACATATCGTGATACGACATGAAATAGTATCGAAATATTGGTAAAAATGAATATATTTACGTAATATCAAACTACATGAAAAAAGTGAAAAAAGTCAATATTTAACCATATTCGAGGATTTTAACTTCAAATCATAGAGCGAGGTTTCGTATTATTTAGATCCAAGAATAGACATATGACAATGTTGTTTCCAATACAAATGATAAAAATCAATGTGTTTTCATTAGAATTAACTAAAATGTTCCTGATTTTCCGTTTATATTACCTAGGGAAGATGTACACGTAAAACCGCTCTAATCCGGCTGAAACGTCGATATATGCAATAAAAACCGAACTTCTCCCCTTTTCATTATCTTACTCAGTATTTTAACGAGAAACAAATAGATGATTGAAAATGAAGTATTTAATTAAGTTATTATCTAATCAATTATGTGTTTGCATCATTTTTATCGTATATATTTGAATTAATACCCATAGACTGTAAATTCACAAAAACGTAAAAAACGGCAAAATATTGCCTAATTCGATGATATATTGTTTAAATCAAATAAAGGAAAAGGGGATGATTAACGTCAAAATATTGCTAAATTCGATGATTTTTCGTACGAAACAAAATGCAAGAAAACTTGCTTAAAATGCAATATTATGCGAAATTCTGAGATTTGAAGGCAAAATCACATATCGTGATACTACATGAAATAGAGTCGAAATATTGGTAAAAGTGAATATATATACGTAGTATCAAACTACATGAAAAACTTGAAAAAAGTCACTATTTAACCATATTTGAGGATTTTAACTTCAAATCATAGAGCGAGGTTTCGTATTATTTAGATCCAAGAAAAGACACATGACAATGTTGTTTCCAATACAAATGATAAAAATCAATGTATTTTCATTAGTATTAACTAAAATGTTCCTGATTTTCCGTTTATATTAACGATGGAAGATGTACACGAAAATCGCTCTATTCCGGCTGAAACGTAGATATATGCAATAAAAACAGAACTTCTCCCCTTTTCAATATCTTACTCAGTATTTTAACGAGAAACAAATAGTTGATTGAAAATGAAGTATTTAAGGTTATTATCTAATGTATTATGTGTTTGCGTCATTTTTATCGTATATATAATGAATTAATACCCATAGACTGAAAATTCACAAACACGTTGAAAAACGGCAAAATATTGCCTAATTCGATGATATTTTGTTTAAATCAAATAAAGGAAAAGGGGATGATAAACGCCAAATATTGCTAAATTCGATGATTTTTCGTACGAAACAAAATGCAAGAAAACTTGCTTAAAATGCAATATTATGCGAAATTCTGAGATTTGAAGGCCAAATCACATATCGTGATACTACATGAAATAGTATCGAAATATTGGTAAAAATGAATATATTTACGTAATATCAAACTACATGAAAAAAGTGAAAAAAGTCAATATTTAACCATATTCGAGGATTTTAACTTCAAATCATAGAGCGAGGTTTCGTATTATTTAGATCCAAGAATAGACATATGACAATGTTGTTTCCAATACAAATGATAAAAATCAATGTGTTTTCATTAGAATTAACTAAAATGTTCCTGATTTTCCGTTTATATTACCTAGGGAAGATGTACACGTAAAACCGCTCTAATCCGGCTGAAACGTCGATATATGCAATAAAAACCGAACTTCTCCCCTTTTCATTATCTTACTCAGTATTTTAACGAGAAACAAATAGATGATTGAAAATGAAGTATTTAATTAAGTTATTATCTAATCAATTATGTGTGTGCATCATTTTTATCGTATATATTTGAATTAATACCCATAGACTGTAAATTCACAAAAACGTAGAAAACGGCAAAATATTGCCTAATTCGATGATATTTTGTTTAAATCAAATAAAGGAAAAGGGGATGATTAACGTCAAAATATTGCTAAATTCGATGATTTTTCGTACGAAACAAAATGCAAGAAAACTTGCTTAAAATGCAATATTATGCGAAATTCTGAGATTTGAAGGCAAAATCACATATCGTGATACTACATGAAATAGAGTCGAAATATTGGTAAAAGTGAATATATATACGTAGTATCAAACTACATGAAAAACTTGAAAAAAGTCACTATTTAACCATATTTGAGGATTTTAACTTCAAATCATAGAGCGAGGTTTCGTATTATTTAGATCCAAGAAAAGACATATGACAATGTTGTTTCCAATAAAAATGATAAAAATCAATGTATTTTCATTAGTATTAACTAAAATGTTCCTGATTTTCCGTTTATATTAACGATGGAAGATGTACACGAAAATCGCTCTATTCCGGCTGAAACGTAGATATATGCAATAAAAACAGAACTTCTCCCCTTTTCAATATCTTACTCAGTATTTTAACGAGAAACAAATAGTTGATTGAAAATGAAGTATTTAAGGTTATTATCTAATGTATTATGTGTTTGCGTCATTTTTATCGTATATATAATGAATGAATACCCATAGACTGAAAATTCACAAAAACGTGGAAAAACGGCAAAATATTGCCTAATTCTATGATATTTTGTTTAAATCAAATAAAGGAAAAGGGGATGATAAACGCCAAATATTGCTAAATTCGATGATTTTTCGTACGAAACAAAATGCAAGAAAACTTGCTTAAAATGCAATATTATGCGAAATTCTGAGATTTGAAGGACAAATCACATATCGTGATACGACATGAAATAGTATCGAAATATTGGTAAAAATGAATATATTTACGTAATATCAAACTACATGAAAAAAGTGAAAAAAGTCAATATTTAACCATATTTGAGGACTTTAACTTCAAATCATAGAGCGAGGTTTCGTATTATTTAGATCCAAGAATAGACATATGACAATGTTGTTTCCAATACAAATGATAAAAATCAATGTGTTTTCATTAGAATTAACTAAAATGTTCCTGATTTTCCGTTTATATTACCGAGGGAAGATGTACACGTAAAACCGCTCTAATCCGGCTGAAACGTCGATATATGCAATAAAAACCGAACTTCTCCCCTTTTCATTATCTTACTCAGTATTTTAACGAGAAACAAATAGATGATTGAAAATGAAGTATTTAAGTTATTATCAAATCAATTATGTGTTTCCATCATTTTTATCGTATATATATGAATTAATACCCATAGACTGTAAATTCACAAAAACGTAGAAAACGGCAAAATATTGCCTAATTCGATGATATTTTGTTTAAGTCACATAAAGGAAAAGGGGATGATAAACGTCAAAATATTGCTAAATTCGATGATTTTTCGTACGAAACAAAATGCAAGAAAACTTGCTTAAAATGCAATATTATGCGAAATTCTGAGATTTGAAGGCCAAATCACATATCGTGATACTACATGAAATAGAATCGAAATATTGGTAAAATGAATATATTTACGTAATATCAAACTACATGAAAAACGTGAAAAAGTCAATATTTAACCATATTTGAGGATTTTAACTTCAAATCATAGAGCGAGGTTTCGTATTATTTAGATCCAAGAATAGACATATGACAATGTTGTTTCCAATACAAATGATAAAAATCAATGTGTTTTCATTAGAATTAACTAAAATGTTCCTGATTTTCCGTTTATATTACCTAGGGAAGATGTACACGTAAAACCGCTCTAATCCGGCTGAAACGTCGATATATGCAATAAAAACCGAACTTCTCCCCTTTTCATTATCTTACTCAGTATTTTAACGAGAAACAAATAGATGATTGAAAATGAAGTATTTAATTAAGTTATTATCTAATCAATTATGTGTTTGCATCATTTTTATCGTATATATTTGAATTAATACCCATAGACTGTAAATTCACAAAAACGTAGAAAACGGCAAAATATTGCCTAATTCGATGATATTTTGTTTAAATCAAATAAAGGAAAAGGGGATGATTAACGTCAAAATATTGCTAAATTCGATGATTTTTCGTACGAAACAAAATGCAAGAAAACTTGCTTAAAATGCAATATTATGCGAAATTCTGAGATTTGAAGGCAAAATCACATATCGTGATACTACATGAAATAGAGTCGAAATATTGGTAAAAGTGAATATATATACGTAGTATCAAACTACATGAAAAACTTGAAAAAAAGTCACTATTTAACCATATTTGAGGATTTTAACTTCAAATCATAGAGCGAGGTTTCGTATTATTTAGATCCAAGAAAAGACATATGACAATGTTGTTTCCAATAAAAAATGATAAAAATCAATGTATTTTCATTAGTATTAACTAAAATGTTCCTGATTTTCCGTTTATATTAACGATGGAAGATGTACACGTAAAATCGCTCTATTCCGGCTGAAACGTAGATATATGCAATAAAAACAGAACTTCTCCCCTTTTCAATATCTTACTCAGTATTTTAACGAGAAACAAATAGTTGATTGAAAATGAAGTATTTAAGGTTATTATCTAATGTATTATGTGTTTGCGTCATTTTTATCGTATATATAATGAATTAATACCCATAGACTGAAAATTCACAAACACGTTGAAAAACAGCAAAATATTGCCTAATTCGATGATATTTTGTTTAAATCAAATAAAGGAAAAGGGGATGATAAACGTCCAAATATTGCTAAATTCGATGATTTTTCGTACGAAACAAAATGCAAGAAAACTTGCTTAAAATGCAATATTATGCGAAATTCTGAGATTTGAAGGCCAAATCACATATCGTGATACGACATGAAATAGTATCGAAATATTGGTAAAAATGAATATATTTACGTAATATCAAACTACATGAAAAAAGTGAAAAAAGTCAATATTTAACCATATTCGAGGATTTTAACTTCAAATCATAGAGCGAGGTTTCGTATTATTTAGATCCAAGAATAGACATATGACAATGTTGTTTCCAATACAAATGATAAAAATCAATGTGTTTTCATTAGAATTAACTAAAATGTTCCTGATTTTCCGTTTATATTACCTAGGGAAGATGTACACGTAAAACCGCTCTAATCCGGCTGAAACGTCGATATATGCAATAAAAACCGAACTTCTCCCCTTTTCATTATCTTACTCAGTATTTTAACGAGAAACAAATAGATGATTGAAAATGAAGTATTTAATTAAGTTATTATCTAATCAATTATGTGTTTGCATCATTTTTATCGTATATATTTGAATTAATACCCATAGACTGTAAATTCACAAAAACGTAGAAAAACGGCAAAATATTGCCTAATTCGATGATATATTGTTTAAATCAAATAAAGGAAAAGGGGATGATTAACGTCAAAATATTGCTAAATTCGATGATTTTTCGTACGCAACAAAATGCAAGAAAACTTGCTTAAAATGCAATATTATGCGAAATTCTGAGATTTGAAGGCAAAATCACATATCGTGATACTACATGAAATAGAGTCGAAATATTGGTAAAAGTGAATATATATACGTAGTATCAAACTACATGAAAAACTTGAAAAAAGTCACTATTTAACCATATTTGAGGATTTTAACTTCAAATCATAGAGCGAGGTTTCGTATTATTTAGATCCAAGAAAAGACATATGACAATGTTGTTTCCAATACAAATGATAAAAATCAATGTATTTTCATTAGTATTAACTAAAATGTTCCTGATTTTCCGTTTATATTAACGATGGAAGATGTACACGAAAATCGCTCTATTCCGGCTGAAACGTAGATATATGCAATAAAAACAGAACTTCTCCCCTTTTCAATATCTTACTCAGTATTTTAACGAGAAACAAATAGTTGATTGAAAATGAAGTATTTAAGGTTATTATCTAATGTATTATGTGTTTGCGTCATTTTTATCGTATATATAATGAATTAATACCCATAGACTGAAAATTCACAAACACGTGGAAAAACGGCAAAATATTGCCTAATTCGATGATATTTTGTTTAAATCAAATAAAGGAAAAGGGGATGATAAACGCCAAATATTGCTAAATTCGATGATTTTTCGTACGAAACAAAATGCAAGAAAACTTGCTTAAAATGCAATATTATGCGAAATTCTGAGATTTGAAGGACAAATCACATATCGTGATACTACATGAAATAGTATCGAAATATTGGTAAAAATGAATATATTTACGTAATATCAAACTACATGAAAAAAGTGAAAAAAGTCAATATTTAACCATATTCGAGGACTTTAACTTCAAATCATAGAGCGAGGTTTCGTATTATTTAGATCCAAGAATAGACATATGACAATGTTGTTTCCAATACAAATGATAAAAATCAATGTGTTTTCATTAGAATTAACTAAAATGTTCCTGATTTTCCGTTTATATTACCTAGGGAAGATGTACACGTAAAACCGCTCTAATCCGGCTGAAACGTCGATATATGCAATAAAAACCGAACTTCTCCCCTTTTCATTATCTTACTCAGTATTTTAACGAGAAACAAATAGATGATTGAAAATGAAGTATTTAAGTTATTATCTAATCAATTATGTGTGTGCATCATTTTTATCGTATATATATGAATTAATACCCATAGACTGTAAATTCACAAAAACGTAGAAAACGGCAAAATATTGCCTAATTCGATGATATTTTGTTTAAGTCACATAAAGGAAAAGGGGATGATAACGTCAAAATATTGCTAAATTCGATGATTTTTCGTACGAAACAAAATGCAAGAAAACTTGCTTAAAATGCAATATTATGCGAAATTCTGAGATTTGAAGGCCAAATCACATATCGTGATACTACATGAAATAGAAGTCGAAATATTGGTAAAAGTGAATATATATTACGTAAGTATCAAACTACATGAAAAACGTGAAAAAGTCACTATTTAACCATATTTGAGGATTTTAACTTCAAATCATAGAGCGAGGTTTCGTATTATTTAGATCCAAGAAAAGACATATGACAATGTTGTTTCCAATACAAATGATAAAAATCAATGTATTTTCATTAGTATTAACTAAAATGTTCCTGATTTTCCGTTTATATTACCGATGGAAGATGTACACGAAAATCGCTCTATTTCGGCTGAAACGTCGATATATGCAATAAAAACAGAACTTCTCCCCTTTTCAATATCTTACTCAGTATTTTAACTGAGAAACAAATAGTTGATTGAAAATGAAGTATTTAAGGTTATTATCTAATGTATTATGTGTTTGCGTCATTTTTATCGTATATATAATGAATTAATACCCATAGACTGAAAATTCACAAAAACGTGGAAAAACGGCAAAATATTGCCTAATTCTATGATATTTTGTTTAAATCAAATAAAGGAAACGGGGATGATAAACGCCAAATATTGCTAAATTCGATGATTTTTCGTACGAAACAAAATGCAAGAAAACTTGCTTAAAATGCAATATTATGCGAAATTCTGAGATTTGAAGGCCAAATCACATATCGTGATACTACATGAAATAGTATCGAAATATTGGTAAAAATGAATATATTTACGTAATATCAAACTACATGAAAAAAGTGAAAAAAGTCAATATTTAACCATATTCGAGGACTTTAACTTCAAATCATAGAGCGAGGTTTCGTATTATTTAGATCCAAGAATAGACATATGACAATGTTGTTTCCAATACAAATGATAAAAATCAATGTGTTTTCATTAGAATTAACTAAAATGTTCCTGATTTTCCGTTTATATTACCTAGGGAAGATGTACACGTAAAACCGCTCTAATCCGGCTGAAACGTCGATATATGCAATAAAAACCGAACTTCTCCCCTTTTCAATTATCTTACTCAGTATTTTAACGAGAAACAAATAGATGATTGAAATGAAGTATTTATTAGTTATTATCTAATCAATTATGTGTTTGCATCATTTTTATCGTATATATATGAATTAATACCCATAGTACTGTAAATTCTACAAAAACGTAGAAAACGGCAACATATTGCCTAATTCGATGATATTTTGTTTAAGTCACATAAAGGAAAAGGGGATGATAAACGTCAAAATATTGCTAAATTCGATGATTTTTCGTACGAAACAAAATGCAAGAAAACTTGCTTAAAATGCAATATTATGCGAAATTCTGAGATTTGAAGGCAAAATCACATATCGTGATACTACATGAAATAGAGTCGAAATATTGGTAAATGTGAATATATATACGTAGTATCAAACTACATGAAAAACGTGAAAAAAGTCACTATTTATCCATATTTGAGGATTTTAACTTCAAATAATAGAGCGAGGTTTCGTATTATTTAGATCCAAGAAAAGACATATGACAATGTTGTTTCCAATACAAATTATAAAAATCAATGTAGTTTTCATTAGAATTAACTAAAATGTTCCTGATTTTCCGTTTATATTACCGATGGAAGATGTACACGTAAAACCGCTCTAATCCGGCTGAAACGTCGATATATGCAATAAAAACCGAACTTCTCCCCTTTTCAATATATTACTCAGTATTTTAACGAGAAACAAATAGATGATTGAAAATGAAGTATTTAAGGTTATTATCTAATCAATTATGTGTTTGCATCATTTTTATCGTATATATATGAATTAATACCCATAGACTGTAAATTCACAAAAACGTAGAAAAACGGCAAAATATTGCCTAATTCGATGATATTTTGTTTAAGTCACATAAAGGAAAAGGGGATGATAAACGTCAAAATATTGCTAAATTCGATGATTTTTCGTACGAAACAAAATGCAAGAAAACTTGCTTAAAATGCAATATTATGCGAATTCTGAGATTTGAAGGCCAAATCACATATCGTGATACTACATGAAATAGAATCGAAATATTGGTAAAAAAGGAATATATTTAAGTAGTATCAAACTACATGAAAAACGTGAAAAAAGTCACTATTTAACCATATTTGAGGATTTTAACTTCAAATCATAGAGCGAGGTTTCGTATTATTTAGATCCAAGAATAGACATATGACAATGTTGTTTCCAATACAAATTATAAAAATCAATGTGTTTTCATTAGAATTAACTAAAATGTTCCTGATTTTCCGTTTATATTACCGAGGGAAGATGTACACGTAAAACCGCATCTAATCCGGCTGGAACGTCGATATATGCAATAAAAACCGAACTTCTCCCCTTTTCATTATCTTACTCAGTATTTTAACGAGAAACAAATAGATGATTGAAAATGAAGTATTTAAGGTTATTATCTAATCAATTATGTGTTTGCATCATTTTTATCGTATATATATGAATTAATACCCATAGACTGAAAATTCACAAAAACGTGGAAAACGGCAAAATATTGTCTAATTCGATGACATTTTGTTTATATCAAATAAAGGAAAAGGGGATGATTAACGTCAAAATATTGCTAAATTCGATGATTTTTCGTACGAAACAAAATGCAAGAAAACTTGCTTAAAATGCAATATTATGCGAAATTCTGAGATTTGAAGGCAAAATCACATATCGTGATACTACATGAAATAGAGTCGAAATATTGGTAAAAGTGAATATATATACGTAGTATCAAACTACATGAAAAACGTGAAAAAAGTCACTATTTATCTATATTTGAGGATTTTAACTTCAAATCATAGAGCGAGGTTTCGTATTATTTAGATCCAAGAAAAGACATATGACAATGTTGTTTCCAATACAAATGATAAAAATCAATGTATTTTCATTAGTATTAACTAAAATGTTCCTGATTTTCCGTTTATATTACCGATGGAAGATGTACACGAAAATCGCTCTATTCCGGCTGAAACGTCGATATATGCAATAAAAACAGAACTTCTCCCTTTTCAATATCTTACTCAGTATTTTAATGAGAAACAAATAGTTGATTGAAAATGAAGTATTTAAGGTTATTATCTAATGTATTATGTGTTTGCGTCATTTTTATCGTATATACAATGAATTAATACCCATAGACTGAAAATTCACAAAAACGTGGAAAAACGGCAAAATATTGCCTAATTCGATGATATTTTGTTTAAATCAAATAAAGGAAAAGGGGATGATAAACGCCAAATATTGCTAAATTCGATGATTTTTCGTACGAAACAAAATGCAAGAAAACTTGCTTAAAATGCAATATTATGCGAAATTCTGAGATTTGAAGGCCAAATCACATATCGTGATACGACATGAAATAGTATCGAAATATTGGTAAAAATGAATATATTTACGTAATATCAAACTACATGAAAAACGTGAAAAAGTCAATATTTAACCATATTTGATGATTTTAACTTCAAATCATAGAGCGAGGTTTCGTATTATTTAGATCCAAGAAAAGACATATGACAATGTTGTTTCCAATACAAATGATAAAAATCAATGTATTTTCATTAGTATTAACTAAAATGTTCCTGATTTTCCGTTTATATTACCGATGGAAGATGTACACGAAAATCGCTCTATTCCGGCTGAAACGTCTATATATGCAATAAAAACCGAACTTCTCCCCTTTTCAATATCTTACTCAGTATTTTAACGAGAAACAAATAGATGATTGGAAATGAAGTATTTTAGTTATTATCTAATCAATTATGTGTTTGCATCATTTTTATCGTATATATATGAAATAATACCCATTGACTGTAAATTCTCAAAAACGTAGAAAACGGCAAAATATTGCCTATTTCGATGATATTTTGTTTAAGTCACATAAAGGAAAAGGGGATGATAAACGTCAAAATATTGCTAAATTCGATGATTTTTCGTACGAAACAAAAGGCAAGAAAACTTGCTTAAAATGCAATATTATGCGAAATTCTGAGATTTGAAGGCCAAATCACATATTGTGATACTACATGAAATAGAATCGAAATATTGGTAAAAATGAATGTATTTACGTAGTATCAAACTACATGAAAAACTTGAAAAATAGTCACTATTTAACCATATTTGAGGATTTTAACTTCAAATCATAGAGCGAGGTTTCGTATTATTTAGATCCAAGAAAAGACATATGACAATGTTGTTTCCAATACAAATGATAAAAATCAATGTATTTTCATTAGTATTAACTAAAATGTTCCTGATTTTCCGTTTATATTAACGATGGAAGATGTACACGAAAATCGCTCTATTCCGGCTGAAACGTAGATATATGCAATAAAAACAGAACTTCTCCCCTTTTCAATATCTTACTCAGTATTTTAACGAGAAACAAATAGTTGATTGAAAATGAAGTATTTAAGGTTATTATCTAATGTATTATGTGTTTGCGTCATTTTTATCGTATATATAATGAATGAATACCCATAGACTGAAAATTCACAAACACGTTGAAAAACGGCAAAATATTGCCTAATTCGATGATATTTTGTTTAAATCAAATAAAGGAAAAGGGGATGATAAACGCCAAATATTGCTAAATTCGGTGATTTTTCGTACGAAACAAAATGCAAGAAAACTTGTTTAAAATGCAATATTATGCGAAATTCTGAGATTTGAAGGACAAATCACATATCGTGATACGACATGAAAGAGTATCGAAATATTGGTAAAAATGAATATATTTACGTAATATCAAACTACATGAAAAAAGTGAAAAAAGTCAATATTTAACCATAAGTGAGGATTTTAACTTCAAATCATAGAGCGAGGTTTCGTATTATTTAGATCCAAGAATAGACATATGACAATGTTGTTTCCAATACAAATGATAAAAATCAATGTGTTTTCATTAGAATTAACTAAAATGTTTCTGATTTTCCGTTTATATTACCGAGGGAAGATGTACACGTAAAACCGCTCTAATCCGGCTGAAACGTCGATATATGCAATAAAAACCGAACTTCTCCCCTTTTCATTATCTTACTCAGTATTTCAACGAGAAACAAATAGATGATTGAAAATGAAGTATTTAAGTTATTATCTAATCAATTATGTGTTTGCATCATTTTTATCGTATATATTTGAATTAATACCCATAGACTGTAAATTCACAAAAACGTAGAAAACGGCAAAATATTGCCTAATTCGATGATATTTTGTTTATATCAAATAAAGGAAAAGGGGATGATTAACGTCAAAATATTGCTAAATTCGATGATTTTTCGTACGAAACAAAATGCAAGAAAACTTGCTTAAAATGCAATATTATGCGAAATTCTGAGATTTGAAGGCAAAATCACATATCGTGATACTACATGAAATAGAGTCGAAATATTGGTAAAAGTGAATATATATACGTAGTATCAAACTACATGAAAAACGTGAAAAAAGTCACTATTTATCTATATTTGAGGATTTTAACTTCAAATCATAGAGCGAGGTTTCGTATTATTTAGATCCAAGAAAAGACATATGACAATGTTGTTTCCAATACAAATGATAAAAATCAATGTATTTTCATTAGTATTAACTAAAATGTTCCTGATTTTCCGTTTATATTACCGATGGAAGATGTACACGAAAATCGCTCTATTCCGGCTGAAACGTCGATATATGCAATAAAAACAGAACTTCTCCCTTTTTCAATATCTTACTCAGTATTTTAATGAGAAACAAATAGTTGATTGAAAATGAAGTATTTAAGGTTATTATCTAATGTATTATGTGTTTGCGTCATTTTTATCGTATATACAATGAATTAATACCCATAGACTGAAAATTCACAAAAACGTGGAAAAACGGCAAAATATTGCCTAATTCGATGATATTTTGTTTAAATCAAATAAAGGAAAAGGGGATGATAAACGCCAAATATTGCTAAATTCGATGATTTTTCGTACGAAACAAAATGCAAGAAAACTTGCTTAAAATGCAATATTATGCGAAATTCTGAGATTTGAAGGCCAAATCACATATCGTGATACGACATGAAATAGTATCGAAATATTGGTAAAAATGAATATATTTACGTAATATCAAACTACATGAAAAAAGTGAAAAAAGTCAATATTTAACCGTATTTGAGGATTTTAACTTCAAATCATAGAGCGAGGTTTCGTATTATTTAGATCCAAGAATAGACATATGACAATGTTGTTTCCAATACAAATGATAAAAATCAATGTGTTTTCATTAGAATTAACTAAAATGTTTCTGATTTTCCGTTTATATTACCGAGGGAAGATGTACACGTAAAACCGCTCTAATCCGGCTGAAACGTCGATATATGCAATAAAAACCGAACTTCTCCCCTTTTCATTATCTTACTCAGTATTTCAACGAGAAACAAATAGATGATTGAAAATGAAGTATTTAAGTTATTATCTAATCAATTATGTGTTTGCATCATTTTTATCGTATATATTTGAATTAATACCCATAGACTGTAAATTCACAAAAACGTAGAAAACGGCAAAATATTGCCTAATTCGATGATATTTTGTTTATATCAAATAAAGGAAAAGGGGATGATTAACGTCAAAATATTGCTAAATTCGATGATTTTTCGTACGAAACAAAATGCAAGAAAACTTGCTTAAAATGCAATATTATGCGAAATTCTGAGATTTGAAGGCAAAATCACATATCGTGATACTACATGAAATAGAGTCGAAATATTGGTAAAAGTGAATATATATACGTAGTATCAAACTACATGAAAAACGTGAAAAAAGTCACTATTTATCTATATTTGAGGATTTTAACTTCAAATCATAGAGCGAGGTTTCGTATTATTTAGATCCAAGAAAAGACATATGACAATGTTGTTTCCAATACAAATGATAAAAATCAATGTATTTTCATTAGTATTAACTAAAATGTTCCTGATTTTCCGTTTATATTACCGATGGAAGATGTACACGAAAATCGCTCTATTCCGGCTGAAACGTCGATATATGCAATAAAAACAGAACTTCTCCCTTTTTCAATATCTTACTCAGTATTTTAATGAGAAACAAATAGTTGATTGAAAATGAAGTATTTAAGGTTATTATCTAATGTATTATGTGTTTGCGTCATTTTTATCGTATATACAATGAATTAATACCCATAGACTGAAAATTCACAAAAACGTGGAAAAACGGCAAAATATTGCCTAATTCGATGATATTTTGTTTAAATCAAATAAAGGAAAAGGGGATGATAAACGCCAAATATTGCTAAATTCGATGATTTTTCGTACGAAACAAAATGCAAGAAAACTTGCTTAAAATGCAATATTATGCGAAATTCTGAGATTTGAAGGCCAAATCACATATCGTGATACGACATGAAATAGTATCGAAATATTGGTAAAAATGAATATATTTACGTAATATCAAACTACATGAAAAAAGTGAAAAAAGTCAATATTTAACCGTATTTGAGGATTTTAACTTCAAATCATAGAGCGAGGTTTCGTATTATTTAGATCCAAGAATAGACATATGACAATGTTGTTTCCAATACAAATGATAAAAATCAATGTGTTTTCATTAGAATTAACTAAAATGTTCCTGATTTTCCGTTTATATTACCTAGGGAAGATGTACACGTAAAACCGCTCTAATCCGGCTGAAACGTCTATATATGCAATAAAAACCGAACTTCTCCCCTTTTCAATATCTTACTCAGTATTTTAACGAGAAACAAATAGATGATTGGAAATGAAGTATTTTAGTTATTATCTAATCAATTATGTGTTTGCATCATTTTTATCGTATATATATGAAATAATACCCATAGACTGTAAATTCTCAAAAACGTAGAAAACGGCAAAATATTGCCTATTTCGATGATATTTTGTTTAAGTCACATAAAGGAAAAGGGGATGATAAACGTCAAAATATTGCTAAAATCGATGATTTTTCGTACGAAACAAAATGCAAGAAAACTTGCTTAAAATGCAATATTATGCGAAATTCTGAGATTTGAAGGCAAAATCACATATCGTGATACTACATGAAATAGAATCGAAATATTGGTAAAAGTGAATATATATACGTAGTATCAAACTACATGAAAAACGTGAAAAAAGTCACTATTTATCTATATTTGAGGATTTTAACTTCAAATCATAGAGCGAGGTTTCGTATTATTTAGATCCAAGAAAAGACATATGACAATGTTGTTTCCAATACAAATGATAAAAATCAATGTATTTTCATTAGTATTAACTAAAATGTTCCTGATTTTCCGTTTATATTACCGATGGAAGATGTACACGAAAATCGCTCTATTCCGGCTGAAACGTCGATATATGCAATAAAAACAGAACTTCTCCCTTTTTCAATATCTTACTCAGTATTTTAATGAGAAACAAATAGTTGATTGAAAATGAAGTATTTAAGGTTATTATCTAATGTATTATGTGTTTGCGTCATTTTTATCGTATATACAATGAATTAATACCCATAGACTGAAAATTCACAAAAACGTGGAAAAACGGCAAAATATTGCCTAATTCGATGATATTTTGTTTAAATCAAATAAAGGAAAAGGGGATGATAAACGCCAAATATTGCTAAATTCGATGATTTTTCGTACGAAACAAAATGCAAGAAAACTTGCTTAAAATGCAATATTATGCGAAATTCTGAGATTTGAAGGCCAAATCACATATCGTGATACGACATGAAATAGTATCGAAATATTGGTAAAAATGAATATATTTACGTAATATCAAACTACATGAAAAAAGTGAAAAAAGTCAATATTTAACCGTATTTGAGGATTTTAACTTCAAATCATAGAGCGAGGTTTCGTATTATTTAGATCCAAGAATAGACATATGACAATGTTGTTTCCAATACAAATGATAAAAATCAATGTGTTTTCATTAGAATTAACTAAAATGTTTCTGATTTTCCGTTTATATTACCGAGGGAAGATGTACACGTAAAACCGCTCTAATCCGGCTGAAACGTCGATATATGCAATAAAAACCGAACTTCTCCCCTTTTCATTATCTTACTCAGTATTTCAACGAGAAACAAATAGATGATTGAAAATGAAGTATTTAAGTTATTATCTAATCAATTATGTGTTTGCATCATTTTTATCGTATATATTTGAATTAATACCCATAGACTGTAAATTCACAAAAACGTAGAAAACGGCAAAATATTGCCTAATTCGATGATATTTTGTTTATATCAAATAAAGGAAAAGGGGATGATTAACGTCAAAATATTGCTAAATTCGATGATTTTTCGTACGAAACAAAATGCAAGAAAACTTGCTTAAAATGCAATATTATGCGAAATTCTGAGATTTGAAGGCAAAATCACATATCGTGATACTACATGAAATAGAGTCGAAATATTGGTAAAAGTGAATATATATACGTAGTATCAAACTACATGAAAAACGTGAAAAAAGTCACTATTTATCTATATTTGAGGATTTTAACTTCAAATCATAGAGCGAGGTTTCGTATTATTTAGATCCAAGAAAAGACATATGACAATGTTGTTTCCAATACAAATGATAAAAATCAATGTATTTTCATTAGTATTAACTAAAATGTTCCTGATTTTCCGTTTATATTACCGATGGAAGATGTACACGAAAATCGCTCTATTCCGGCTGAAACGTCGATATATGCAATAAAAACAGAACTTCTCCCTTTTTCAATATCTTACTCAGTATTTTAATGAGAAACAAATAGTTGATTGAAAATGAAGTATTTAAGGTTATTATCTAATGTATTATGTGTTTGCGTCATTTTTATCGTATATACAATGAATTAATACCCATAGACTGAAAATTCACAAAAACGTGGAAAAACGGCAAAATATTGCCTAATTCGATGATATTTTGTTTAAATCAAATAAAGGAAAAGGGGATGATAAACGCCAAATATTGCTAAATTCGATGATTTTTCGTACGAAACAAAATGCAAGAAAACTTGCTTAAAATGCAATATTATGCGAAATTCTGAGATTTGAAGGCCAAATCACATATCGTGATACGACATGAAATAGTATCGAAATATTGGTAAAAATGAATATATTTACGTAATATCAAACTACATGAAAAAAGTGAAAAAAGTCAATATTTAACCGTATTTGAGGATTTTAACTTCAAATCATAGAGCGAGGTTTCGTATTATTTAGATCCAAGAATAGACATATGACAATGTTGTTTCCAATACAAATGATAAAAATCAATGTGTTTTCATTAGAATTAACTAAAATGTTCCTGATTTTCCGTTTATATTACCTAGGGAAGATGTACACGTAAAACCGCTCTAATCCGGCTGAAACGTCTATATATGCAATAAAAACCGAACTTCTCCCCTTTTCAATATCTTACTCAGTATTTTAACGAGAAACAAATAGATGATTGGAAATGAAGTATTTTAGTTATTATCTAATCAATTATGTGTTTGCATCATTTTTATCGTATATATATGAAATAATACCCATAGACTGTAAATTCTCAAAAACGTAGAAAACGGCAAAATATTGCCTATTTCGATGATATTTTGTTTAAGTCACATAAAGGAAAAGGGGATGATAAACGTCAAAATATTGCTAAAATCGATGATTTTTCGTACGAAACAAAATGCAAGAAAACTTGCTTAAAATGCAATATTATGCGAAATTCTGAGATTTGAAGGCAAAATCACATATCGTGATACTACATGAAATAGAATCGAAATATTGGTAAAAATGAATATATTTACGTAATATCAAACTACATGAAAAACGTGAAAAAGTCAATATTTAACCATATTTGATGATTTTAACTTCAAATCATAGAGCGAGGTTTCGTATTATTTAGATCCAAGAAAAGACATATGACAATGTTGTTTCCAATACAAATGATAAAAATCAATGTATTTTCATTAGTATTAACTAAAATGTTCCTGATTTTCCGTTTATATTACCGATGGAAGATGTACACGAAAATCGCTCTATTCCGGCTGAAACGTCGATATATGCAATAAAAACAGAACTTCTCCCCTTTTCAATATAATACTCAGTATTTTAACGAGAAATAAATAGTTGATTGAAAATGAAGTATTTAAGGTTATTATCTAATGTATTATGTGTTTGCGTCATTTTTATCGTATATATAATGAATTAATACCCATAGACTGAAAATTCACAAACACGTGGAAAAACGGCAAAATATTGCCTAATTCGATGATATTTTGTTTAAATCAAATAAAGGAAAAGGGGATGATAAACGCCAAATATTGCTAAATTCGATGATTTTTCGTACGAAACAAAATGCAAGAAAACTTGCTTAAAATGCAATATTATGCGAAATTCTGAGATTTGAAGGCCAAATCACATATCGTGATACGACATGAAATAGTATCGAAATATTGGTAAAAATGAATATATTTACGTAATATCAAACTACATGAAAAAAGTGAAAAAAGTCAATATTTAACCATATTCGAGGATTTTAACTTCAAATCATAGAGCGAGGTTTCGTATTATTTAGATCCAAGAATAGACATATGACAATGTTGTTTCCAATACAAATGATAAAAATCAATGTGTTTTCATTAGAATTAACTAAAATGTTCCTGATTTTCCGTTTATATTACCTAGGGAAGATGTACACGTAAAACCGCTCTAATCCGGCTGAAACGTCGATATATGCAATAAAAACCGAACTTCTCCCCTTTTCATTATCTTACTCAGTATTTTAACGAGAAACAAATAGATGATTGAAAATGAAGTATTTAATTAAGTTATTATCTAATCAATTATGTGTTTGCATCATTTTTATCGTATATATTTGAATTAATACCCATAGACTGTAAATTCACAAAAACGTAGAAAACGGCAAAATATTGCCTAATTCGATGATATTTTGTTTAAATCAAATAAAGGAAAAGGGGATGATTAACGTCAAAATATTGCTAAATTCGATGATTTTTCGTACGAAACAAAATGCAAGAAAACTTGCTTAAAATGCAATATTATGCGAAATTCTGAGATTTGAAGGCAAAATCACATATCGTGATACTACATGAAATAGAGTCGAAATATTGGTAAAAGTGAATATATATACGTAGTATCAAACTACATGAAAAACTTGAAAAAAAGTCACTATTTAACCATATTTGAGGATTTTAACTTCAAATCATAGAGCGAGGTTTCGTATTATTTAGATCCAAGAAAAGACATATGACAATGTTGTTTCCAATACAAATGATAAAAATCAATGTATTTTCATTAGTATTAACTAAAATGTTCCTGATTTTCCGTTTATATTAACGATGGAAGATGTACACGAAAATCGCTCTATTCCGGCTGAAACGTAGATATATGCAATAAAAACAGAACTTCTCCCCTTTTCAATATCTTACTCAGTATTTTAACGAGAAACAAATAGTTGATTGAAAATGAAGTATTTAAGGTTATTATCTAATGTATTATGTGTTTGCGTCATTTTTATCGTATATATAATGAATTAATACCCATAGACTGAAAATTCACAAACACGTTGAAAAACGGCAAAATATTGCCTAATTCGATGATATTTTGTTTAAATCAAATAAAGGAAAAGGGGATGATAAACGCCAAATATTGCTAAATTCGATGATTTTTCGTACGAAACAAAATGCAAGAAAACTTGCTGAAAATGCAATATTATGCGAAATTCTGAGATTTGAAGGCCAAATCACATATCGTGATACGACATGAAATAGTATCGAAATATTGGTAAAAATGAATATATTTACGTAATATCAAACTACATGAAAAAAGTGAAAAAAGTCAATATTTAACCATATTCGAGGATTTTAACTTCAAATCATAGAGCGAGGTTTCGTATTATTTAGATCCAAGAATAGACATATGACAATGTTGTTTCCAATACAAATGATAAAAATCAATGTGTTTTCATTAGAATTAACTAAAATGTTCCTGATTTTCCGTTTATATTACCTAGGGAAGATGTACACGTAAAACCGCTCTAATCCGGCTGAAACGTCGATATATGCAATAAAAACCGAACTTCTCCCCTTTTCATTATCTTACTCAGTATTTTAACGAGAAACAAATAGATGATTGAAAATGAAGTATTTAATTAAGTTATTATCTAATCAATTATGTGTGTGCATCATTTTTATAGTATATATTTGAATTAATACCCATAGACTGTAAATTCACAAAAACGTAGAAAACGGCAAAATATTGCCTAATTCGATGATATTTTGTTTAAATCAAATAAAGGAAAAGGGGATGATTAACGTCAAAATATTGCTAAATTCGATGATTTTTCGTACGAAACAAAATGCAAGAAAACTTGCTTAAAATGCAATATTATGCGAAATTCTGAGATTTGAAGGCAAAATCACATATCGTGATACTACATGAAATAGAGTCGAAATATTGGTAAAAGTGAATATATATACGTAGTATCAAACTACATGAAAAACTTGAAAAAAAGTCACTATTTAACCATATTTGAGGATTTTAACTTCAAATCATAGAGCGAGGTTTCGTATTATTTAGATCCAAGAAAAGACATATGACAATGTTGTTTCCAATACAAATGACAAAAATCAATGTATTTTCATTAGTATTAACTAAAATGTTCCTGATTTTCCGTTTATATTAACGATGGAAGATGTACACGAAAATCGCTCTATTCCGGCTGAAACGTAGATATATGCAATAAAAACAGAACTTCTCCCCTTTTCAATATCTTACTCAGTATTTTAACGAGAAACAAATAGTTGATTGAAAATGTAGTATTTAAGGTTATTATCTAATGTATTATGTGTTTGCGTCATTTTTATCGTATATATAATGAATGAATACCCATAGACTGAAAATTCACAAAAACGTGGAAAAACGGCAAAATATTGCCTAATTCTATGATATTTTGTTTAAATCAAATAAAGGAAAAGGGGATGATAAACGCCAAATATTGCTAAATTCGATGATTTTTCGTACGAAACAAAATGCAAGAAAACTTGCTTAAAATGCAATATTATGCGAAATTCTGAGATTTGAAGGACAAATCACATATCGTGATACGACATGAAATAGTATCGAAATATTGGTAAAAATGAATATATTTACGTAATATCAAACTACATGAAAAAAGTGAAAAAAGTCAATATTTAACCATATTTGAGGACTTTAACTTCAAATCATAGAGCGAGGTTTCGTATTATTTAGATCCAAGAATAGACATATGACAATGTTGTTTCCAATACAAATGATAAAAATCAATGTGTTTTCATTAGTATTAACTAAAATGTTCCTGATTTTCCGTTTATATTACCGATGGAAGATGTACACGAAAATCGCTCTATTTCGGCTGAAACGTCGATATATGCAATAAAAACAGAACTTCTCCCCTTTTCAATATCTTACTCAGTATTTTAATGAGAAACAAATAGTTGATTGAAAATGAAGTATTTAAGGTTATTATCTAATGTATTATGTGTTTGCGTCATTTTTATCGTATATACAATGAATTAATACCCATAGACTGAAAATTCACAAAAACGTGGAAAAACGGCAAAATATTGCCTAATTCGATGATATTTTGTTTAAATCAAATAAAGGAAACGGGGATGATAAACGCCAAATATTGCTAAATTCGATGATTTTTCGTACGAAACAAAATGCAAGAAAACTTGCTTAAAATGCAATATTATGCGAAATTCTGAGATTTGAAGGCCAAATCACATATCGTGATACGACATGAAATAGTATCGAAATATTGGTAAAAATGAATATATTTACGTAATATCAAACTACATGAAAAAAGTGAAAAAAGTCAATATTTAACCATATTTGAGGACTTTAACTTCAAATCATAGAGCGAGGTTTCGTATTATTTAGATCCAAGAATAGACATATGACAATGTTGTTTCCAATACAAATGATAAAAATCAATGTGTTTTCATTAGAATTAACTAAAATGTTCCTGATTTTCCGTTTATATTACCTAGGGAAGATGTACACGTAAAACCGCTCTAATCCGGCTGAAACGTCGATATATGCAATAAAAACCGAACTTCTCCCCTTTTCAATATCTTACTCAGTATTTTAACGAGAAACAAATAGATGATTGGAAATGAAGTATTTTAGTTATTATCTAATCAATTATGTGTTTGCATCATTTTTATCGTATATATATGAAATAATACCCATAGACTGTAAATTCTCAAAAACGTAGAAAACGGCAAAATATTGCCTAATTCGATGATATTTTGTTTAAGTCACATAAAGGAAAAGGGGATGATAAACGTCAAAATATTGCTAAAATCGATGATTTTTCGTACGAAACAAAATGCAAGAAAACTTGCTTAAAATGCAATATTATGCGAAATTCTGAGATTTGAAGGCAAAATCACATATCGTGATACTACATGAAATAGAATCAAAATATTGGTAAAAATGAATATATTTACGTAATATCAAACTACATGAAAAACGTGAAAAAGTCAACATTTAACCATATTTGATGATTTTAACTTCAAATCATAGAGCGAGGTTTCGTATTATTTAGATCCAAGAAAAGACATATGACAATGTTGTTTCCAATACAAATGATAAAAATCAATGTGTTTTCATTAGAATTAACTAAAATGTTCCTGATTTTCCGTTTATATTACCGATGGAAGATGTACACGAAAATCGCTCTATTCCGGCTGAAACGTCGATATATGCAATAAAAACAGAACTTCTCCCCTTTTCAATATAATACTCAGTATTTTAACGAGAAATAAATAGTTGATTGAAAATGAAGTATTTAAGGTTATTATCTAATGTATTATGTGTTTGCGTCATTTTTATCGTATATATAATGAATTAATACCCATAGACTGAAAATTCACAAACACGTGGAAAAACGGCAAAATATTGCCTAATTCGATGATATTTTGTTTAAATCAAATAAAGGAAAGGGGATGATAAACGCCAAATATTGCTAAATTCGATGATTTTTCGTACGAAACAAAATGCAAGAAAACTTGCTTAAAATGCAATATTATGCGAAATTCTGAGATTTGAAGGCCAAATCACATATCGTGATACGACATGAAATAGTATCGAAATATTGGTAAAAATGAATATATTTACGTAATATCAAACTACATTAAAAAAGTGAAAAAAGTCAATATTTAACCATATTCGAGGATTTTAACTTCAAATCATAGAGCGAGGTTTCGTATTATTTAGATCCAAGAATAGACATATGACAATGTTGTTTCCAATACAAATGATAAAAATCAATGTGTTTTCATTAGAATTAACTAAAATGTTCCTGATTTTCCGTTTATATTACCTAGGGAAGATGTACACGTAAAACCGCTCTAATCCGGCTGAAACGTCGATATATGCAATAAAAACCGAACTTCTCCCCTTTTCATTATCTTACTCAGTATTTTAACGAGAAACAAATAGATGATTGAAAATTAAGTATTTAAGTTATTATCAAATCAATTATGTGTTTCCATCATTTTTATCGTATATATATGAATTAATACCCATAGACTGTAAATTCACAAAAACGTAGAAAACGGCAAAATATTGCCTAATTCGATGATATTTTGTTTAAGTCACATAAAGGAAAAGGGGATGATAAACGTCAAAATATTGCTATATTCGATGATTTTTCGTACGAAACAAAATGCAAGAAAACTTGCTTAAAATGCAATATTATGCGAAATTCTGAGATTTGAAGGCCAAATCACATATCGTGATACTACATGAAATAGAATCGAAATATTGGTAAAAATGAATATATTTACGTAATATCAAACTACATGAAAAACGTGAAAAAGTCAATATTTAACCATATTTGAGGATTTTAACTTCAAATCATAGAGCGAGGTTTCGTATTATTTAGATCCAAGAAAAGACATATGACAATGTTGTTTCCAATACAAATGATAAAAATCAATGTATTTTCATTAGTATTAACTAAAATGTTCCTGATTTTCCGTTTATATTACCGATGGAAGATGTACACGAAAATCGCTCTATTCCGGCTGAAACGTCGATATATGCAATAAAAACAGAACTTCTCCCCTTTTCAATATCTTACTCAGTATTTTAATGAGAAACAAATAGTTGATTGAAAATGAAGTATTTAAGGTTATTATCTAATGTATTATGTGTTTGCGTCATTTTTATCGTATATACAATGAATTAATACCCATAGACTGAAAATTCACAAAAACGTGGAAAAACGGCAAAATATTGCCTAATTCGATGATATTTTGTTTAAATCAAATAAAGGAAAAGGGGATGATAAACGCCAAATATTGCTAAATTCGATGATTTTTCGTACGAAACAAAATGCAAGAAAACTTGCTTAAAATGCAATATTATGCGAAATTCTGAGATTTGAAGGCCAAATCACATATCGTGATACGACATGAAATAGTATCGAAATATTGGTAAAAATGAATATATTTACGTAATATCAAACTACATGAAAAAAGTTAAAAAAGTCAATATTTAACCATATTTGAGGATTTTAACTTCAAATCATAGAGCGAGGTTTCGTATTATTTAGATCCAAGAATAGACATATGACAATGTTGTTTCCAATACAAATGATAAAAATCAATGTGTTTTCATAAGAATTAACTAAAATGTTCCTGATTTTCCGTTTATATTACCTAGGAAAGATGTACACGTAAAACCGCTCTAATCCGGCTGAAACGTCGATATATGCAATAAAAACCGAACTTCTCCCCTTTTCAATATCTTACTCAGTATTTTAACGAGAAACAAATAGATGATTGGAAATGAAGTATTTTAGTTATTATCTAATCAATTATGTGTTTGCATCATTTTTATCGTATATATATGAAATAATACCCATAGACTGTAAATTCTCAAAAACGTAGAAAACGGCAAAATATTGTCTAATTCGATGATATTTTGTTTAAGTCACATAAAGGAAAAGGGGATGATAAACGTCAAAATATTGCTAAAATCGATGATTTTTCGTACGAAACAAAATGCAAGAAAACTTACTTAAAATGCAATATTATGCGAAATTCTGAGATTTGAAGGCAAAATCACATATCGTGATACTACATGAAATAGAATCGAAATATTGGTAAAAATGAATATATTTACGTAATATCAAACTACATGAAAAACGTGAAAAAGTCAATATTTAACCATATTTGAGGATTTTAACTTCAAATCATAGAGCGAGGTTTCGTATTATTTAGATCCAAGAAAAGACATATGACAATGTTGTTTCCAATACAAATGATAAAAATCAATGTATTTTCATTAGTATTAACTAAAATGTTCCTGATTTTCCGTTTATATTACCGATGGAAGATGTACACGAAAATCGCTCTATTCCGGCTGAAACGTCGATATATGCAATAAAAACAGAACTTCTCCCCTTTTCAATATCTTACTCAGTATTTTAATGAGAAACAAATAGTTGATTGAAAATGAAGTATTTAAGGTTATTATCTAATGTATTATGTGTTTGCGTCATTTTTATCGTATATACAATGAATTAATACCCATAGACTGAAAATTCACAAAAACGTGGAAAAACGGCAAAATATTGCCTAATTCGATGATATTTTGTTTAAATCAAATAAAGGAAAAGGGGATGATAAACGCCAAATATTGCTAAATTCGATGATTTTTCGTACGAAACAAAATGCAAGAAAACTTGCTTAAAATGCAATATTATGCGAAATTCTGAGATTTGAAGGCCAAATCACATATCGTGATACGACATGAAATAGTATCGAAATATTGGTAAAAATGAATATATTTACGTAATATCAAACTACATGAAAAAAGTTAAAAAAGTCAATATTTAACCATATTTGAGGATTTTAACTTCAAATCATAGAGCGAGGTTTCGTATTATTTAGATCCAAGAATAGACATATGACAATGTTGTTTCCAATACAAATGATAAAAATCAATGTGTTTTCATTAGAATTAACTAAAATGTTCCTGATTTTCCGTTTATATTACCTAGGAAAGATGTACACGTAAAACCGCTCTAATCCGGCTGAAACGTCGATATATGCAATAAAAACCGAACTTCTCCCCTTTTCAATATCTTACTCAGTATTTTAACGAGAAACAAATAGATGATTGGAAATGAAGTATTTTAGTTATTATCTAATCAATTATGTGTTTGCATCATTTTTATCGTATATATATGAAATAATACCCATAGACTGTAAATTCTCAAAAACGTAGAAAACGGCAAAATATTGTCTAATTCGATGATATTTTGTTTAAGTCACATAAAGGAAAAGGGGATGATAAACGTCAAAATATTGCTAAAATCGATGATTTTTCGTACGAAACAAAATGCAAGAAAACTTGCTTAAAATGCAATATTATGCGAAATTCTGAGATTTGAAGGCAAAATCACATATCGTGATACTACATGAAATAGAATCGAAATATTGGTAAAAATGAATATATTTACGTAATATCAAACTACATGAAAAACGTGAAAAAGTCAATATTTAACCATATTTGATGATTTTAACTTCAAATCATAGAGCGAGGTTTCGTATTATTTTGATCCAAGAAAAGACATATGACAATGTTGTTTCCAATACAAATGATAAAAATCAATGTATTTTCATTAGTATTAACTAAAATGTTCCTGATTTTCCGTTTATATTACCGATGGAAGATGTACACGAAAATCGCACTATTCCGGCTGAAACGTCGATATATGCGATAAAAACAGAACTTCTCCCCTTTTCAATATAATACTCAGTATTTTAACGAGAAACAAATAGTTGATTGAAAATGAAGTATTTAAGGTTATTATCTAATGTATTATGTGTTTGCGTCATTTTTATCGTATATATAATGAATTAATACCCATAGACTGAAAATTCACAAACACGTGGAAAAACGGCAAAATATTGCCTAATTCGATGATATTTTGTTTAAATCAAATAAAGGAAAAGGGGATGATAAACGCCAAATATTGCTAAGTTCGATGATTTTTCGTACGAAAAAAAATGCAAGAAAACTTGCTTAAAATGCAATATTATGCGAAATTCTGAGATTTGAAGGCCAAATCACATATCGTGATACGACATGAAATAGTATCGAAATATTGGTAAAAATTAATATATTTACGTAATATCAAACTACATTAAAAAAGTGAAAAAAGTCAATATTTAACCATATTCGATGATTTTAACTTCAAATCATAGAGCGAGGTTTCGTATTATTTAGATCCAAGAATAGACATATGACAATGTTGTTTCCAATACAAATGATAAAAATCAATGTGTTTTCATTAGAATTAACTAAAATGTTCCTGATTTTCCGTTTATATTACCTAGGGAAGATGTACACGTAAAACCGCTCTAATCCTTCAAATCATAGAGCGAGGTTTCGTATTATTTAGATCCAAGAAAAGACATATGACAATGTTGTTTCCAATACAAATGATAAAAATCAATGTATTTTCATTAGTATTAACTAAAATGTTCCTGATTTTCCGTTTATATTACCGATGGAAGATGTACACGAAAATCGCTCTATTCCGGCTGAAACGTCGATATATGCAATAAAAACAGAACTTCTCCCCTTTTCAATATCTTACTCAGTATTTTAATGAGAAACAAATAGTTGATTGAAAATGAAGTATTTAAGGTTATTATCTAATGTATTAAGTGTTTGCGTCATTTTTATCGTATATATAATGAATTAATACCCATAGACTGAAAATTCACAAAAACGTGGAAAAACGGCAAAATATTGCCTAATTCGATGATATTTTGTTAAAATCAAATAAAGGAAAAGGGGATGATAAACGCCAAATATTGCTAAATTCGATGATTTTTCGTACGAAACAAAATGCAAGAAAACTTGCTTAAAATGCAATATTATGCGAAATTCTGAGATTTGAAGGAAAAATCACATATCGTGATACGACATGAAATAGTATCGAAATATTGGTAAAAATGAATATATTTACGTAATATCAAACTACATGAAAAAAGTTAAAAAAGTCAATATTTAACCATATTTGAGGATTTTAACTTCAAATCATAGAGCGAGGTTTCGTATTATTTAGATCCAAGAATAGACATATGACAATGTTGTTTCCAATACAAATGATAAAAATCAATGTGTTTTCATTAGAATTAACTAAAATGTTCCTGATTTTCCGTTTATTTTACCTAGGGAAGATGTACACGTAAAACCGCTCTAATCCGGCTGAAACGTCGATATATGCAATAAAAACCGAACTTCTCCCCTTTTCAATATCTTACTCAGTATTTTAACGAGAAACAAATAGATGATTGGAAATGAAGTATTTTAGTTATTATCTAATCAATTATGTGTTTGCATCATTTTTATCGTATATATATGAAATAATACCCATAGACTGTAAATTCTCAAAAACGTAGAAAACGGCAAAATATTGTCTAATTCGATGATATTTTGTTTAAGTCACATAAAGGAAAAGGGGATGATAAACGTCAAAATATTGCTAAAATCGATGATTTTTCGTACGAAACAAAATGCAAGAAAACTTGCTTAAAATGCAATATTATGCGAAATTCTGAGATTTGAAGGCAAAATCACATATCGTGATACTACATGAAATAGAATCGAAATATTGGTAAAAATGAATATATTTACGTAATATCAAACTACATGAAAAACGTGAAAAAGTCAATATTTAACCATATTTGAGGATTTTAACTTCAAATCATAGAGCGAGGTTTCGTATTATTTAGATCCAAGAAAAGACATATGACAATGTTGTTTCCAATACAAATGATAAAAATCAATGTATTTTCATTAGTATTAACTAAAATGTTCCTGATTTTCCGTTTATATTACCGATGGAAGATGTACACGAAAATCGCTCTATTCCGGCTGAAACGTCGATATATGCAATAAAAACAGAACTTCTCCCCTTTTCAATATCTTACTCAGTATTTTAATGAGAAACAAATAGTTGATTGAAAATGAAGTATTTAAGGTTATTATCTAATGTATTATGTGTTTGCGTCATTTTTATCGTATATACAATGAATTAATACCCATAGACTGAAAATTCACAAAAACGTGGAAAAACGGCAAAATATTGCCTAATTCGATGATATTTTGTTTAAATCAAATAAAGGAAAAGGGGATGATAAACGCCAAATATTGCTAAATTCGATGATTTTTCGTACGAAACAAAATGCAAGAAAACTTGCTTAAAATGCAATATTATGCGAAATTCTGAGATTTGAAGGCCAAATCACATATCGTGATACGACATGAAATAGTATCGAAATATTGGTAAAAATGAATATATTTACGTAATATCAAACTACATGAAAAAAGTTAAAAAAGTCAATATTTAACCATATTTGAGGATTTTAACTTCAAATCATAGAGCGAGGTTTCGTATTATTTAGATCCAAGAATAGACATATGACAATGTTGTTTCCAATACAAATGATAAAAATCAATGTGTTTTCATTAGAATTAACTAAAATGTTCCTGATTTTCCGTTTATATTACCTAGGAAAGATGTACACGTAAAACCGCTCTAATCCGGCTGAAACGTCGATATATGCAATAAAAACCGAACTTCTCCCCTTTTCAATATCTTACTCAGTATTTTAACGAGAAACAAATAGATGATTGGAAATGAAGTATTTTAGTTATTATCTAATCAATTATGTGTTTGCATCATTTTTATCGTATATATATGAAATAATACCCATAGACTGTAAATTCTCAAAAACGTAGAAAACGGCAAAATATTGTCTAATTCGATGATATTTTGTTTAAGTCACATAAAGGAAAAGGGGATGATAAACGTCAAAATATTGCTAAAATCGATGATTTTTCGTACGAAACAAAATGCAAGAAAACTTGCTTAAAATGCAATATTATGCGAAATTCTGAGATTTGAAGGCAAAATCACATATCGTGATACTACATGAAATAGAATCGAAATATTGGTAAAAATGAATATATTTACGTAATATCAAACTACATGAAAAACGTGAAAAAGTCAATATTTAACCATATTTGATGATTTTAACTTCAAATCATAGAGCGAGGTTTCGTATTATTTTGATCCAAGAAAAGACATATGACAATGTTGTTTCCAATACAAATGATAAAAATCAATGTATTTTCATTAGTATTAACTAAAATGTTCCTGATTTTCCGTTTATATTACCGATGGAAGATGTACACGAAAATCGCACTATTCCGGCTGAAACGTCGATATATGCGATAAAAACAGAACTTCTCCCCTTTTCAATATAATACTCAGTATTTTAACGAGAAACAAATAGTTGATTGAAAATGAAGTATTTAAGGTTATTATCTAATGTATTATGTGTTTGCGTCATTTTTATCGTATATATAATGAATTAATACCCATAGACTGAAAATTCACAAACACGTGGAAAAACGGCAAAATATTGCCTAATTCGATGATATTTTGTTTAAATCAAATAAAGGAAAAGGGGATGATAAACGCCAAATATTGCTAAGTTCGATGATTTTTCGTACGAAAAAAAATGCAAGAAAACTTGCTTAAAATGCAATATTATGCGAAATTCTGAGATTTGAAGGCCAAATCACATATCGTGATACGACATGAAATAGTATCGAAATATTGGTAAAAATTAATATATTTACGTAATATCAAACTACATTAAAAAAGTGAAAAAAGTCAATATTTAACCATATTCGATGATTTTAACTTCAAATCATAGAGCGAGGTTTCGTATTATTTAGATCCAAGAATAGACATATGACAATGTTGTTTCCAATACAAATGATAAAAATCAATGTGTTTTCATTAGAATTAACTAAAATGTTCCTGATTTTCCGTTTATATTACCTAGGGAAGATGTACACGTAAAACCGCTCTAATCCTTCAAATCATAGAGCGAGGTTTCGTATTATTTAGATCCAAGAAAAGACATATGACAATGTTGTTTCCAATACAAATGATAAAAATCAATGTATTTTCATTAGTATTAACTAAAATGTTCCTGATTTTCCGTTTATATTACCGATGGAAGATGTACACGAAAATCGCTCTATTCCGGCTGAAACGTCGATATATGCAATAAAAACAGAACTTCTCCCCTTTTCAATATCTTACTCAGTATTTTAATGAGAAACAAATAGTTGATTGAAAATGAAGTATTTAAGGTTATTATCTAATGTATTAAGTGTTTGCGTCATTTTTATCGAATATATAATGAATTAATACCCATAGACTGAAAATTCACAAAAACGTGGAAAAACGGCAAAATATTGCCTAATTCGATGATATTTTGTTAAAATCAAATAAAGGAAAAGGGGATGATAAACGCCAAATATTGCTAAATTCGATGATTTTTCGTACGAAACAAAATGCAAGAAAACTTGCTTAAAATGCAATATTATGCGAAATTCTGAGATTTGAAGGAAAAATCACATATCGTGATACGACATGAAATAGTATCGAAATATTGGTAAAAATGAATATATTTACGTAATATCAAACTACATGAAAAAAGTTAAAAAAGTCAATATTTAACCATATTTGAGGATTTTAACTTCAAATCATAGAGCGAGGTTTCGTATTATTTAGATCCAAGAATAGACATATGACAATGTTGTTTCCAATACAAATGATAAAAATCAATGTGTTTTCATTAGAATTAACTAAAATGTTCCTGATTTTCCGTTTATTTTACCTAGGGAAGATGTACACGTAAAACCGCTCTAATCCGGCTGAAACGTCGATATATGCAATAAAAACCGAACTTCTCCCCTTTTCAATATCTTACTCAGTATTTTAACGAGAAACAAATAGATGATTGAAAATGAAGTATTTAAGTTATTATCTAATCAATTATGTGTTTGCATCATTTTTATCGTATATATATGAAATAATACCCATAGACTGTAAATTCACAAAAACGTAGAAAACGGCAAAATATTGCCTAATTCGATGATATTTTGTTTAAGTCACATAAAGGAAAAGGGGATGATAAACGTCAAAATATTGCTAAATTCGATGATTTTTCGTACGAAACAAAATGCAAGAAAACTTCCTTAAAATGCAATATTATGCGAAATTCTGAGATTTGAAGGCCAAATCACATATCGTGATACTACATGAAATAGAATCGAAATATTGGTAAAAATGAATATATTTACGTAATATCAAACTACATGAAAAACATGAAAAAGTCAATATTTAACCATATATGAGGATTTTAACTACAAATCATAGAGCGAGGTTTCGTATTATTTAGATCCAAGAAAAGACATATGACAATGTTGTTTCAAATACAAATGATAAAAATCAATGTATTTTCATTAGTATTAACTAAAATGTTCCTGATTTTCCGTTTATATTGCCGATGGAAGATGTACACGAAAATCGCTCTATTCCGGCTGAAACGTCGATATATGCAATAAAAACAGAACTTCTCCCCTTTTTAATATCTTACTCAGTATTTTAACGAGAAACAAATAGTTGATTGAAAATGAAGTATTTAAGGTTATTATCTAATCAATTATGTGTTTGTGTCATTTTTATCGTATATTTAATGAATTAATACCCATAGACTGAAAATTCACAAAAACGTGGAAAAACGGCAAAATATTGCCTAATTCGATCATATTTTGTTTAAATCAAATAAAGGAAAAGGGGATGATAAACGTCAAAATATTGCTACATTCGATGATTTTTCGTACGAAACAAAATGCAAGAAAAATTGCTTAAAATGCAATATTGTGCGAAATTCTGAAATTTGAAGGCCAAATCACATATCGTGATACTACATGAAATAGAATCGAAATATTGGTAAAAATGAATATATATACGTAGTATCAAACTATATGAAAAACGTGAAAAAAGTCACTATTTAACCATATTTGAGGATTTTAACTTCAAAACATAGAGCGAGGTTTCCTATTATTTATATCAAAGAAAAGACATATGACAATGTTGTTTCAAATACAAATGATAAAAATCAATGTGTTTTCATTAGAATTAACTAAAATGTTCCTGATTTTCCGTTTATATTGCCGATGGAAGATGTACACGAAAATCGCTCTATTCCGGCTGAAACGTCGATATATGCAATAAAAACAGAACTTCTCCCCTTTTCAATATCTTACTCAGTATTTTAACGAGAAACAAATAGTTGATTGAAAATGAAGTATTTAAGGTTATTATCTAATGTATTATGTGTTTGCGTCATTTTTATCGTATATATAATGAATTAATACCCATAGACTGAAAATTCACAAACACGTGGAAAAACGGCAAAATATTGCCTAATTCGATGATATTTTGTTTAAATCAAATAAAGGAAAAGGGGATGATAAACGCCAAATATTGCTACGTTCGATGATTTTTCGTACGAAACAAAATGCAAGAAAACTTGCTTAAAATGCAATATTATGCGAAATTCTGAGATTTGAAGGCAAAATCACATATCGTGATACTACATGAAATAGAATCGAAATATTGGTAAAAATGAATATATTTACGTAATATCAAACTACATGAAAAACGTGAAAAAGTCAATATTTAACCATATTTGATGATTTTAACTTCAAATCATAGAGCGAGGTTTCGTATGATTTAGATCCAAGAAAAGACATATGACAATGTTGTTTCCAATACAAATGATAAAAATCAATGTGTTTTCATTAGAATTAACTAAAATGTTCCTGATTTTCCGTTTATTTTACCTAGGGAAGATGTACACGTAAAACCGCTCTAATCCGGCTGAAACGTCGATATATGCAATAAAAACCGAACTTCTCCTCTTTTCAATATCTTACTCAGTATTTTAACGAGAAACAAATAGATGATTGAAAATGAAGTATTTAAGGTTATTATCTAATCAATTATGTGTTTGCATCATTTTTATCGTATATATATGAATTAATACCCATAGACTGTAAATTCACAAAAACGTAGAAAGCGGCAAAATATTGCCTAATTCAATGATATTTTGTTTAAATCAAACAAAGGAAAAGGGGATGGTAAACGTCAAAATATTGCTAAATTCGATGATTTTTCGTACGAAACAAAATGCAAGAAAACTTGCTTAAAATGCAATATTGTGCGAAATTCTGAGATTTGAAGGCCAAATCACATATCGTGATACTACATTAAATAGAATCGAAATATTGGTAAAAATGAATATATTTACGTAGTATCAAACTACATGAAAAAGGTGAAAAAAGTCACTATTTACCATATTTGAGGATTTTAACTTCAAATCATAGAG
Organism: Procambarus clarkii; assembly: GCF_040958095.1. Classification (NCBI taxonomy): domain Eukaryota; kingdom Metazoa; phylum Arthropoda; class Malacostraca; order Decapoda; family Cambaridae; genus Procambarus; species Procambarus clarkii. The sequence continues at coordinate 8,015 of NW_027190220.1, read as the reverse complement.
AGAGGTTTCGTATTATTTAGATCCAAAAAAAGACATATGACAATGTTGTTTCCAATACAAATTATAAAAATCAATGTGTTTTCATTAGAATTTAATAAAATGTTCCTGATTTTCCGTTTATATTACCGAGGGAAGATGTACACGTAAAACCGCTCTAATCCGGCTGAAACGTCGATATATGCAATAAAAACCGAACTTCTCCCCTTTTCAATATCTTACTCAGTATTTTAACGAGAAACATATAGATGATTGAAAATGAAGTATTTAAGGTTATTATCTAATCAATTATGTGTTTGCATCATTTTTATCGTATATATATATGAATTAATACCCATAGACTGAAAATTCACAAAAACGTGGAAAAACGGCAAAATATTGCCTAATTCGATGATATTTTGTTTAAATCACATAAAGGAAAAGGGGATGATAAACGTCAAAATATTGCTAAAATCGATGATTTTTCGTACGAAACAAAATGCAAGAAAACTTGCTTAAAATGCAATATTATGCGAAATTCTGAGATTTGAAGGCAAAATCACATATCGTGATACTACATGAAATAGAATCGAAATATTGGTAAAAATGAATATATTTACGTAATATCAAACTACATGAAAAACGTGAAAAAGTCAATATTTAACCATATTTGAGGATTTTAACTTCAAATCATAGAGCGAGGTTTCGTATTATTTAGATCCAAGAAAAGACATATGACAATGTTGTTTCCAATACAAATGATAAAAATCAATGTATTTTCATTAGTATTAATTAAAATGTTCCTGATTTTCCGTTTATATTACCGATGGAAGATGTACACGAAAATCGCTCTATTCCGGCTGAAACGTCGATATATGCAATAAAAACAGAACTTCTCCCCTTTTCAATATCTTACTCAGTATTTTAACGAGATACAAATAGTTGATTGAAAATGAAGTATTTAAGGTTATTATCTAATGTATTATGTGTTTGCGTCATTTTTATCGTATATATAATGAATTAATACCCATAGACTGAAAATTCACAAAAACGTGGAAAAACGGCAAAATATTGCCTAATTCGATGATATTTTGTTTAAATCAAATAAAGGAAAAGGGGATGATAAACGTCAAAATATTGCTAAATTCGATGATTTTTCGTACGAAACAAAATGCAAGAAAACTTGCTTAAAATGCAATATTATGCGAAATTCTGAGATTTGAAGGCCAAATCACATATCGTGATACGACATGAAATAGTATCGAAATATTGGTAAAAATGAATATATTTACGTAATATCAAACTACATGAAAAAAGTGAAAAAAGTCAATATTTAACCATATTTGAGGATTTTAACTTCAAATCATAGAGCGAGGTTTCGTATTATTTAGATCCAAGAAAAGACATATGACAATGTTGTTTCCAATACAAATTATAAAAATCAATGTGTTTTCATTAGAATTAACTAAAATGTTCCTGATTTTTCGTTTATATTACCGATGGAAGATGTACACGAAAATCGCTCTATTCCGGCTGAAACGTCGATATATGCTTTAAAAACAGAACTTCTCCCCTTTTCAATATCTTACTCAGTATTTTAACGAGAAACAAATAGTTGATTGAAAATGAAGTATTTAAGGTTATTATCTAATCAATTATGTGTTTGCGTCATTTTTATTGTATATATAATGAATTAATACCCATAGACTGAAAATTCACAAAAACGTGGAAAACGGCAAAATATTGCCTAATTTGATGATATTTTGTTTAAATCAAATAAAGGAAAAGGGGATGATAAACGTCAAAATATTGCTAAATTCGATGATTTTTCGTACGAAACAAAATGCAAGAAAACTTGCTTAAAATGCAATATTATGCGAAATTCTGAGATTTGAAGGCTAAATCACATATCGTGATTTTACATGAAATAAAATCGAAATATAGGTAAAAATGAATATATTTACGTAGTATCAAACTACATGAAAAACGTGAAAAAAGTCACTATTTAACCATATTTGAGAATTTAACTTCAAATCATAGAGCGAGGTTTCGTATTATTTAGATCCAAGAAAAGACATATGACAATGTTGTTTCCAATACAAATTATAAAAATCAATGTGTTTTCATTAGAATTAACTAAAATGTTCCTGATTTTCCGTTTATATTACCGAGGGAAGATGTACACGTAAAACCGCTCTAATCCGGCTGAAACGTCGATATATGCAATAAAAACCGAACTTCTTCCCTTTTCAATATCTTACTCAGTATTTTAACGAGAAACAAATAGATGATTGAAAATGAAGTATTTAAGTTATTATCTAATCAATTATGTGTTTGCATCATTTTTATCGTATATATATGAATTAATACCCATAGACTGTAAATTCACAAAAACGTAGAAAACGGCAAAATATTGCCTAATTCGATGATATTTTGTTTAAGTCACATAAAGGAAAAGGGGATGATAAACGTCAAAATATTGCTAAATTCGATGATTTTTCGTACGAAACAAAAGGCAAGAAAACTTGCTTAAAATGCAATATTATGCGAATTTCTGAGATTTGAAGGCCAAATCACATATCGTGATACTATATGAAATAGAATCGAAATATTGGTAAAAAATGAACATATTTAAGTAGTATCAAACTACATGAAAAACGTGAAAAAAGTCACTATTTAACCATATTTGAGGATTTTAACTTCAAATCATAGAGCGAGGTTTCGTATTATTTAGATCCAAGAAAAGAGATATGACAATGTTGTTTCCAATACAAATGATAAAAATCAATGTGTTTTCATTAGAATTAACTAAAATGTTCTTGATTTTACGTTTATATAACCGAGGGAAGATGTACACGTAAAACCGCTCTAATCCGGCTGAAACGTCGATATATGCAATAAAAACTGAACTTCTCCCCTTTTCAATATCTTACTCAGTATTTTAACGAGAAACAAATAGATGATTGAAAATGAAGTATTTAAGTTATTATATAATCAATTATGTGTTTCCATCATTTTTATCGTATATATATGAATAAAAAACGCATAGACTGTAAATTCACAAAAACGTAGAAAACGGCAAAATATTGCCTAATTCGATGATATTTTGTTTAAGTCACATAAAGGAAAAGGGGATGATAAACGTCAAAATATTGCTAAATTCGATGATTTTTCGTACGAAACAAAATGCAAGAAAACTTGCTTAAAATGCAATATTATGCGAAATTCTGAGATTTGAAGGCCAAATCACATATCGTGATACTACATGAAATAGAATCGAAATATTGGTAAAAATGAATATATTTACGTAATATCAAACTACATGAAAAACGTGAAAAAGTCAATATTTAACCATATTTGAGGATTTTAACTTCAAATCATAAAGCGAGGTTTCGTATTATTTAGATCCAAGAAAAGACATATGACAATGTTGTTTCCAATACAAATGATAAAAATCAATGTGTTTTCATTAGAATTAACTAAAATGTTCCTGATTTTCCGTTTATATTACCGAGGGAAGATGTACACGTAAAACCGCTCTAATCCGGCTGAAACGTCGATATATGCAATAAAAACCGAACTTCTCCCCTTTTCAATATCTTACTCAGTATTTTAACGAGAAACAAATAGATGATTGAAAATGACGTATTTAAGTTATTATCTAATCAATTATGTGTTTGCATCATTTTTATCGTATATATATGAATTAATACCCATAGACTGTAAATTCACAAAAACGTAGAAAACGGCAAAATATTGCCTAATTCGATGATATTTTGTTTAAGTCACATAAAGGAAAAGGGGATGATAAACGTCAAAATATTGCTAAATTCGATGATTTTTCGTACGAAACAAAATGCAAGAAAACTTCCTTTAAAATGCAATATTATGCGAAATTCTGAGATTTGAAGGCCAAATCACATATCGTGATACTACATGAAATAGAATCGAAATATTGGTAAATTGAATATATTTACGAAATATCAAACTACATGAAAAACAAGAAAAAGTCAATATTTAACCATATTTGAGGATTTTAACTTCAAATCATAGAGCGAGGTTTCGTATTATTTAGATCCAAGAAAAGACATATGACAATGTTGTTTCCAATACAAATGATAAAAATCAATGTGTTTTCATTAGAATTAACTAAAATGTTCCTGATTTTCCGTTTATATTACCGAGGGAAGATGTACACGTAAAACCGCTCTAATCCGGCTGAAACGTCGATATATGCAATAAAAACCGAACTTCTCCCCTTTTCAATATCTTACTCAGTATTTTAACGAGAAACAAATAGATGATTGAAAATGAAGTATTTAAGTTATTATCTAATCAATTATGTGTTTGCATCATTTTTATCGTATATATATGAATTAATACCCATAGACTGTAAATTCACAAAAACGTAGAAAACGGCAAAATATTGCCTAATTCGATGATATTTTGTTTAAGTCACATAAAGGAAAAGGGGATGATAAACGTCAAAATATTGCTAAATTCGATGATTTTTCGTACGAAACAAAATGCAAGAAAACTTCCTTTAAAATGCAATATTATGCGAAATTCTGAAATTTGAAGGCCAAATCACATATCGTGATACTACATGAAATAGAATCGAAATATTGGTAAATTGAATATATTTACGAAATATCAAACTACATGAAAAACATGAAAAAGTCAATATTTAACCATATTTGAGGATTTTAACTTCAAATCATAGAGCGAGGTTTCGTATTATTTAGATCCAAGAAAAGACATATGACAATGTTGTTTCCAATACAAATGATAAAAATCAATGTATTTCATTAGTATTAACTAAAATGTTCCTGATTTTCCGTTTATATTACCGATGGAAGATGTACACGAAAATCGCTCTATTCCGGCTGAAACGTCGATATATGCTTTAAAAACAGAACTTCTCCCCTTTTCAATATCTTACTCAGTATTTTAACGAGAAACAAATAGTTGATTGAAAATGAAGTATTTAAGGTTATTATCTAATCAATTATGTGTTTGCGTCATTTTTATTGTATATATAATGAATTAATACCCATAGACTGAAAATTCACAAAAACGTGGAAAACGGCAAAATATTGCCTAATTTGATGATATTTTGTTTAAATCAAATAAAGGAAAGGGGGATGATAAACGTCAAAATATTGCTAAATTCGATGATTTTTCGTACGAAACAAAATGCAAGAAAACTTGCTTAAAATGCAATATTATGCGAAATTCTGAGATTTGAAGGCTAAATCACATATCGTGATTTTACATGAAATAAAATCGAAATATTGGTAAAAATGAATATATTTACGTAGTATCAAACTACATGAAAAACGTGAAAAAAGTCACTATTTAACCATATTTGAGAATTTTAATTTCAAATCATAGAGCGAGGTTTCGTATTATTTAGATCCAAGAAAAGACATATGACAATGTTGTTTCCAATACAAATTATAAAAATCAATGTGTTTTCATTAGAATTAACTAAAATGTTCCTGATTTTCCGTTTATATTACCGAGGGAAGATGTACACGTAAAACCGCTCTAATCCGGCTGAAACGTCGATATATGCAATAAAAACCGAACTTCTTCCCTTTTCAATATCTTACTCAGTATTTTAACGAGAAACAAATAGATGATTGAAAATGAAGTATTTAAGTTATTATCTAATCAATTATGTGTTTGCATCATTTTTATCGTATATATATGAATTAATACCCATAGACTGTAAATTCACAAAAACGTAGAAAACGGCAAAATATTGCCTAATTCGATGATATTTTGTTTAAGTCACATAAAGGAAAAGGGGATGATAAATGTCAAAATATTGCTAAATTCGATGATTTTTCGTACGAAACAAAAGGCAAGAAAACTTGCTTAAAATGCAATATTATGCGAATTTCTGAGATTTGAAGGCCAAATCACATATCGTGATACTATATGAAATAGAATCGAAATATTGGTAAAAAATGAACATATTTAAGTAGTATCAAACTACATGAAAAACGTGAAAAAAGTCACTATTTAACCATATTTGAGGATTTTAACTTCAAATCATAGAGCGAGGTTTCGTATTATTTAGATCCAAGAAAAGAGATATGACAATGTTGTTTCCAATACAAATGATAAAAATCAATGTGTTTTCATTAGAATTAACTAAAATGTTCTTGATTTTACGTTTATATAACCGAGGGAAGATGTACACGTAAAACCGCTCTAATCCGGCTGAAACGTCGATATATGCAATAAAAACTGAACTTCTCCCCTTTTCAATATCTTACTCAGTATTTTAACGAGAAACAAATAGATGATTGAAAATGAAGTATTTAAGTTATTATATAATCAATTATGTGTTTCCATCATTTTTATCGTATATATATGAATAAAAAACGCATAGACTGTAAATTCACAAAAACGTAGAAAACGGCAAAATATTGCCTAATTCGATGATATTTTGTTTAAGTCACATAAAGGAAAAGGGGATGATAAACGTCAAAATATTGCTAAATTCGATGATTTTTCGTACGAAACAAAATGCAAGAAAACTTGCTTAAAATGCAATATTATGCGAAATTCTGAGATTTGAAGGCCAAATCACATATCGTGATACTACATGAAATAGAATCGAAATATTGGTAAAAATGAATATATTTACGTAATATCAAACTACATGAAAAACGTGAAAAAGTCAATATTTAACCATATTTGAGGATTTTAACTTCAAATCATAAAGCGAGGTTTCGTATTATTTAGATCCAAGAAAAGACATATGACAATGTTGTTTCCAATACAAATGATAAAAATCAATGTATTTTCATTAGTATTAATTAAAATGTTCCTGATTTTCCGTTTATATTACCGATGGAAGATGTACACGAAGATCGCTCTATTCCGGCTGAAACGTCGATATATGCAATAAAAACAGAACTTCTCCCCTTTTCAATATCTTACTCAGTATTTTAACGAGAAACAAATAGTTGATTGAAAATGAAGTATTTAAGGTTATTATCTAATGTATTATGTGTTTGCGTCATTTTTATCGTATATATAATGAATGAATACCCATAGACTGAAAATTCACAAAAACGTGGAAAAACGGCAAAATATTGCCTAATTCGATGATATTTTGTTTAAATCAAATAAAGGAAAAGGGGATGATAAACGTCAAAATATTGCTAAATTCGATGATTTTTCGTACGAAACAAAATGCAAGAAAACTTGCTTAAAATGCAATATTATGCGAAATTCTGAGATTTGAAGGCCAAATCACATATAGTGATACGACATGAAATAGTATCGAAATATTGGTAAAAATGAATATATTTACGTAATATCAAACTACATGAAAAAAGTGAAAAAAGTCAATATTTAACCATATTTGAGGATTTTAACTTCAAATCATAGAGCGAGGTTTCGTATTATTTAGATCCAAGAATAGACATATGACAATGTTGTTTCCAATACAAATGATAAAAATCAATGTGTTTTCATTAGAATTAACTAAAATGTTCCTGATTTTCCGTTTATATAACCGAGGGAAGATGTACACGTAAAACCGCTCTAATCCGGCTGAAACGTCGATATATGCAATAAAAACCGAACTTCTCCCCTTTTCAATATATTACTCAGTATTTTAACGAGAAACAAATAGATGATTGAAAATGAAGTATTTAAGTTATTATCTAATCAATTATGTGTTTGCATCATTTTTATCGTATATATATGAATTAATACCCATAGACTGTAAATTCACAAAAACGTAGAAAACGGCAAAATATTGCCTAATTCGATGATATTTTGTTTAAGTCACATAAAGGAAAAGGGGATGATAAACGTCAAAATATTGCTAAATTCGATGATTTTTCGTACGAAACAAAAGGCAAGAAAACTTGCTTAAAATGCAATATTATGCGAAATTCTGAGATTTGAAGGCCAAATCACATATTGTGATACTACATGAAATAGAATCGAAATATTGGTAAAAATGAATGTATTTACGTAGTATCAAACTACATGAAAAACTTGAAAAAAGT